>NW_024059919.1:0-29840 GCF_016432855.1 Salvelinus namaycush | reverse complement strand
GTCTATAACAGGACAGTCAGACAGTCAGTCTATAACAGGACAGTCAGTCAGTCAGTCTATAACAGGACAGTCAGTCAGACAGTCAGTCTATAACAGGACAGTCAGACAGTCAGTCTATAACAGGACCGTCAGACAGTCAGTCTATAACAGGACAGTCAGACAGTCAGACAGTCTATAACAGGACAGTCAGACAGTCAGTCAGTCTATAACAGGACAGTCAGACAGTCAGTCTATAACAGGACAGTCAGACAGTCAGTCAGTTACTCTATAACTGGACAGTCAGACAGTCAGTCAGTCTATAACAGGACAATCAGACAGTCAGTCTATAACAGGACAATCAGTCAGTCAGTCTATAACAGGACAGGCAGTCAGTCAGTCAGTCAGTCAGTCAGTCAGTCAGTCAGTCAGTCAGTCAGTCAGTCAGTCAGTCTATAACAGGTCACTCAGTCAGTCAGTCAGTCAGTCTATAACAGGACAGGCAGTCAGTCAGTCAGTCTATAACAGGTCACTCAGTCAGTCAGTCTATAACAGGACAGGCAGTCAGTCAGTCAGTCAGTCAGTCTGTCTATAACAGGTCAGTCAGTCAGTCAGTCAGTCAGTCAGTCTATAACAGGTCAGTCAGTCAGTCAGTCAGTCAGTCTATAACAGGTCAGTCAGTCAGTCAGTCAGTCTATAACAGGACAGTCAGTCAGTCAGTCAGTCTATAACAGGACAGTCAGTCAGTCTATAACAGGACAATCAGGCAGTCAGTCAGTCTATAACAGGACAGTCAGACAGTCAGTCTATAACAGGACAATAAGTCAGTCAGTCTATAACAGGACAGTCAGTCAGTCAGTCTATAACAGGACAGTCAGACAGTCAGTCTATAACAGGACAATCAGTCATTCAGTCTATAACAGGACAGTCAGACAGTCAGTCTATAACAGGACAATCAGGCAGTCAGTCAGTCTATAACAGGACAATCAGTCAGTCAGTCTATAACAGGACAGTCAGACAGTCAGTCTATAACAGGACAATCAGGCAGTCAGTCAGTCTATAACAGGACAGTCAGTCAGTCAGTCTATAACAGGACAGGCAGTCAGTCAGTCAGTCAGTCTATAACAGGTCAGTCAGTCAGTCAGTCTATAACAGGTCAGTCAGCCAGTCTATAACTGGACAATCAGTCAGTCAGCCAGTCTATAACTGGACAATCAGTCAGTCAGCCAGTCTATAACTGGACAATCAGTCAGTCAGCCAGTCTATAACTGGACAATCAGTCAGCCAGTCAGTTACTCTATAACACAGCCCTAACACAGCCCTAACACTATTACACAGCCCTAACACTATTACACAGCCCTAACACTATTATACAGCCCTAACACTATTACACAGCCCTAACACTATTATACAGCCCCAACACTATTACACAGCCCCAACACTATTACACAGCCCCAACACTATTACACAGCCCCAACACTATTACACAGCCCCAACACTATTACACAGCCCCAACACTATTACACAGCCCTAACACTATTACACAGCCCCAACACTATTACACAGCCCCAACACTATTACACAGCCCTAACACTATTACACAGCCCCAACACTATTACACAGCCCTAACACTATTATACAGCCCTAACACTATTACACAGCCCTAACACTATTACACAGCCCTAACACTATTACACAGCCCCAACACTATTACACAGCCCTAACACTATTACACAGCCCTAACGCTATTACACAGCCCTAACACTATTACACAGCCCTAACACTATTACACAGCCCTAACACTATTATACAGCCCCGACACTATTACACAGCCCTAACACTATTACACAGCCCCAACACTATTACACAGCCCCGACGCTATTACACAGCCCCGACACTATTACACAGCCCTAACACTATTACACAGCCCTAACACTATTACACAGCCCTAACACTATTACACAGCCCTAACACTATTACACAGCCCCAACACTATTACACAGCCCCAACACTATTACACAGCCCTAACACTATTACACAGCCCTAACACTATTATAAAGCCCTAACACTATCATACAGCCCTAACACTATTACACAGCCCCAACACTATTACACAGCCCTAACACTATTATACAGCCCTAACACTATTACACAGCCCTAACGCTATTATACAGCCCCAACGCTATTACACAGCCCTAACACAGCCCTACCACTATTACACAGCCCTACCACTATTACACAGCCCTAACACTATTACACAGCCCTAACACTATTACACAGCCCTAACACTATTACACAGCCCCAACACTATTACACAGCCCCAACACTATTACACAGCCCCAACACTATTACACAGCCCTAACACTATTACACAGCCCTAACACTATTACACAGCCCTAACACTATTACACAGCCCTAACGCTATTACACAGCCCCAACACTATTACACAGCCCTAACACTATTACACAGCCCTAACACTATTACACAGCCCTAACGCTATTACACAGCCCCAACACTATTACACAGCCCTAACGCTATTACACAGCCCTAACACTATTACACAGCCCTAACACTATTATACAGCCCTAACTCAGCCCTAACACTATTACACAGCCCTAACACTATTACACAGCCCTAACACTATTACACAGCCCTAACGCTATTACACAGCCCCAACACTATTATACAGCCCTAACACTATTACACAGCCCTAACACAGCCCTAACGCTATTACACAGCCCTAACACTATCATACAGCCCTAACACTATTACACAGCCCTAACACTATTACACAGCCCCAACACTATTACACAGCCCCAACACTATTACACAGCCCCAACACTATTATACAGCCCTAACACTATTACACAGCCCTAACACTATTACACAGCCCTAACACTATTACACAGCCCTAACACTATTACACAGCCCTAACACTATTATACAGCCCTAACACTATTATACAGCCCTAACACTATTACACAGCCCTAACACTATTACACAGCCCTAACACTATTACACAGCCCTAACACTATTACACAGCCCTAACACTATTACACAGCCCTAACACTATTACACAGCCCTAACTCAGCCCTAACACTATTACACAGCCCCAACACTATTACACAGCCCCAACACTATTACACAGCCCCAACACTATTACACAGCCCTAACACTATTACACAGCCCTAACACTATTACACAGCCCTAACACTATTACACAGCCCTAACACTATTACACAGCCCCAACACTATTACACAGCCCCAACACTATTACACAGCCCTAACACTATTACACAGCCCTAACGCTATTACACAGCCCTAACACTATTACACAGCCCTAACACTATTATACAGCCCTAACACTATTACACAGCCCTAACACTATTATACAGCCCCAACACTATTACACAGCCCTAACACTATTACACAGCCCTAACACTATTACACAGCCCTAACACTATTACACAGCCCCAACACTATTACACAGCCCCAACACTATTACACAGCCCTAACACTATTACACAGCCCTAACACTATTACACAGCCCTAACACTATTACACAGCCCTAACACTATTATACAGCCCCAACACTATTACACAGCCCTAACACTATTACACAGCCCTAACACTATTATACAGCCCTAACGCTATTACACAGCCCTAACGCTATTACACAGCCCTAACGCTATTACACAGCCCTAACGCTATTACACAGCCCCAACACTATTATACAGCCCTAACACTATTACACAGCCCTAACACTATTACACAGCCCTAACACTATTACACAGCCCTAACACAGCCCTAACACTATTACACAGCCCTAACACTATTACACAGCCCTAACACTATTATACAGCCCTAACACTATTATACAGCCCTAACACTATTACACAGCCCTAACACTATTACACAGCCCTAACACTATTACACAGCCCTAACACTATTACACAGCCCTAACACAGCCCTAACACTATTACACAGCCCTAACACTATTACACAGCCCTAACACTATTACACAGCCCTAACACTATTACACAGCCCTAACACTATTACACAGCCCTAACACTATTACACAGCCCTAACACTATTACACAGCCCTAACACTATTACACAGCCCTAACACTATTATACAGCCCCAACGCTATTACACAGCCCTAACACTATTACACAGCCCTACCACTATTACACAGCCCTAACACTATTACACAGCCCTAACACTATTATACAGCCCTAACGCTATTACACAGCCCTAACACTATTACACAGCCCTAACACTATTACACAGCCCTAACACTATTATACAGCCCCAACACTATTATACAGCTATTATACATAAGTAAGTAAGTAAGTCTCTGGTTAAGAGAGTCTGCTAAATGACTCTCTACTGTAAGTCTCTGGTTAAGAGAGTCTGCTAAATGACTCACTACTGTGGTGTCTCTGGATAAGAGTCTGCTAAATGACTCACTACTGTAGTCTCTCTGGATCAGAGAGTCTGTTAAATGACTCACTACTGTAAGTCTCTCTGGATCAGAGAGTCTGCTAAATGAATCTCTACTGTAAGTCTCTGGATCAGAGAGTCTGCTAAATGACTCTCTATTGTAAGTCTCTGGATAAGAGAGTCTGCTAAATGACTCACTACTGTGGTGTCTCTGGATAAGAGTCTGCTAAATGACTCTCTACTGTAGTATCTCTGGATCAGAGAGTCTGCTAAATGAATCTCTACTGTAAGTCTCTGGATCAGAGAGTCTGCTAAATGACTCTCTACTGTAAGTCTCTGGATAAGAGAGTCTGCTAAATGACTCACTACTGTAAGTCTCTGGATAAGAGAGTCTGCTAAATGACTCTCTACTGTAAGTCTCTGGATAAGAGAGTCTGCTAAATGACTCTCTACTGTAAGTCTCTGGATAAGAGAGTCTGCTAAATGACTCTTCTGTAAGTCTCTGGATCAGAGAGTCTGCTAAATGACTCTCTACTGTAAGTCTCTGGATAAGAGAGTCTGTTAAATGACTCTCTTCTGTAAGTCTCTGGATCAGAGAGTCTGCTAAATGACTCTCTACTGTAAGTCTCTGGATCAGAGAGTCTGCTAAATGACTCTCTACTGTAAGTCTCTGGATAATAGAGTCTGCTAAATGACTCTCTACTGTAAGTCTCTGGATCAGAGAGTCTGCTAAATGACTCTCTACTGTAAGTCTCTGGATAAGAGAGTCTGCTAAATGACTCTCTACTGTAAGTCTCTGGATAAGAGAGTCTGCTAAATGACTCACTACTGTAGTGGCTCTGGATCAGAGAGTCTGCTAAATGACTCACTACTGTAGTGACTCTGGATCAGAGAGTCTGCTAAATGACTCACTACTGTAGTGGCTCTGGATCAGAGAGTCTGTTAAATGACTCACTACTGTAGTGGCTCTGGATCAGAGTCTGCTAAATGACTCACTACTGTAGTGGCTCTGGATCAGAGAGTCTGTTAAATGACTCACTACTGTAGTGGCTCTGGATCAGAGAGTCTGCTAAATGACTCACTACTGTAAGTCTCTGGATCAGAGAGTCTGCTAAATGACTCTCTACTGTAAGTCTCTGGATCAGAGAGTCTGTTAAATGACTCACTACTGTAATGTCTCTGGATCAGAGAGTCTGTTAAATGACTAAAATGTAAAGATGTAAATAAAACACACTTTCTTCCCAAAAGAACTGGGGTCAAGAGGTCAGACCTCACCATGTGACCTCACCACATATAAACCTTATACTGAAATTCCCTCCAGATGTGGAAACCCACCACACACACACACAGGTCTTACGGTGAAGATGCGGCGTCCAGTGCGGTCGAAGGTGACGCAGTAGACAGAGGACAGATGTCCCAGAATCCTCTTGTGCATTTTCATGTGTGCGTAGACCGCTGTGGGAAGGAGCTGCCCCAGCCGGTACAAACCAATCAGACGACGGCTATGACCTGTCTCCACTACACACACACACACACACACACACACACACACACACACACACACACACACACACACACACACACACACACACACACACACACACACACACACACAGAGTTGTCAGTTACAGCGTCATACCTAACAACACGACCTGTTTCCTTCACATCACTGTGTTATATTATGTATTATATTATATATTATATTATATATTATGTTATATTCTAGATGTTATTCTGTTCATTAAAGTCATGGACACACTGGATCAACATAATCAAAACAACAATATTTAACCAATCAGAGGCAGCCTACCAATGCTGGGCGGGCTCCCGTAGATGACTGGCGGCTCTGGGGGCCTACCACAGTGCAGCGCTGCCAGGGCCGAACCCTTCCACACCACATGTTTACAACCTGCAGGAACACACACACACAACCCAAACACACACACACACACACACACAACCCAAACACACAACCCAAACACACAACCCAAACACAGTGGCTCTCTGTAGTAATAGTGTAAATACTAAGAATTAGTACTTTATTATGTACGTATTGTAATATCCATGCATTTAACTTGGTTACAAAGTAATACTTTGTAAAGCACACACACAACAATACTGACTCTTATTGGTGCGTAGCAGGCCAACATGTCATGTGATTACAATACTGACTCTTATTCGTGCGTAGCAGGCCAACATGTCATGTGATTACAGTACTGACTCTTATTGGTGCGTAGCAGGCCAACATGTCATGTGATTACAATACTAACTCTTATTGGTGCGTAGCAGGCTCTGTCGCCCCGCCCCCAGCAGACTGTGGACCCCGGGGACGCTGGCAGGAACCTCCTTCTCCAGAAGAGGACACACCCTCTGGCACACCTGCAGCAGGTGGTCCGGACTGATGTGGCCATACAGCTTCACCTGCACACACACACACACACACACACACACACACACACACACACACACACACACACACACAGTGAATTCAGGTTAAGATTAAACGTTACAACTGACCACCCAAAAGAACAGTCCCAGGCCAGTACGACAACAGTCCTTCTGTGTCCTCATTCAATCAACTGTATTCAATACATTTACATGCAGTACAATCAACTGTATTCAATACATTTACATTCAGCCCCTCTGTTTCCCAATTAGACTCTCTCTCCTCAGTTATCAGTACATTCAACCCCTCTGTTTCCCAATTAGACTCTCTCTCCTCAGTTATCACTACATTCAGCCCCTCTGTTTCCCAATTAGACTCTCTCTCCTCAGTTATCAGTACATTCAACCCCTCTGTTTCCCAATTAGACTCTCTCTCCTCAGTTATCAGTACATTCAACCCCTCTGTTTCCCAATTAGACTCTCTCTCCTCAGTTATCACTACATTCAGCCGCTCTGTTTCCCAATTAGACTCTCTCTCCTCAGTTATCAGTACATTCAACCCCTCTGTTTCCCAATTAGACTCTCTCTCCTCAGTTATCACTACATTCAACCCCTCTGTTTCCCAATTAGACTCTCTCTCCTCAGTTATCACTACATTCAGCCCCTCTGTTTCCCAATTAGACTCTCTCTCCTCAGTTATCAGTACATTCAACCCCTCTGTTTCCCAATTAGACTCTCTCTCCTCAGTTATCACTACATTCAGCCCCTCTGTTTCCCAATTAGACTCTCTCTCCTCAGTTATCACTACATTCAGCCCCTCCCCTTTTCACCCCCAAAACACATAATGACCCTTTAACACAATATCATTGGTCTGCAGATGTGATCCATTTGATAAGAACACAGACAGCCACAGACAGATACAGCCACAGACAGATACAGCCACAGACAGATACAGCCACAGACAGCCACAGCCAGCCACAGACAGATACAGCCACAGACAGATACAGCCACAGACAGATACAGCCACAGACAGATACAGCCACAGACAGATACAGCCACAGACATATACAGCCAGATACATATACAGCCACAGACATATACAGCCAGATACATATACAGCCACAGACAGATACAGCCACAGACAGATACAGCCACAGACAGATACAGCCACAGACAGATACAGCCACAGACATATACAGCCACAGACAGATACAGCCACAGACATATACAGCCACAGCCAGCCACAGACATATACAGCCAGATACATATACAGCCACAGACAGATACAGCCACAGACAGATACAGCCACAGACATATACAGCCACAGACAGATACAGCCACAGACAGATACAGCCACAGACAGATACAGCCACAGACAGATACAGCCACAGACAGATACAGCCACAGACATATACAGCCACAGCCAGCCACAGACATATACAGCCAGATACATATACAGCCACAGACAGATACAGCCACAGACAGATACAGCCACAGACAGATACAGCCACAGACAGATACAGCCACAGACAGATACAGCCACAGACAGATACAGCCACAGACAGCCACAATGGATGGATTGTCTGTGTGTGTGTGTGGTAGCTGATCATCCAGTTGAAATCAGTCATGTGTACAACAGTAACATCTAACAGCTGTCTGATCAATCACAATGATTTGTTTTATTACAATAAATAAAGACACCAACTATCACTATCGTCACTACATTACTAGTATTGGTGCCGTCATAGAATCAATGTTCAAAATGACTCTTTAATACGAATCAATAATACCATCTACTACAGGGTGGAAACGATGATCCTGATAGTATTATCAGAATTAGTGTTATTATTAAAATAATAATATATTTCAACTATTTACTATCATTACTAATATTATTATCGCCATTATTATTATAATGACTATTATTTGAACATAATTAGCAGTAATTATAATGTGGATTATTAGTAATAGTAGTGGCATTTTAAATGTAATCTTTAGACATTTGTGTGGTCAACCTAGTGGCTAGATGTCTATAACTCAACATAAATGTGTAGGTTAAAAACGGTCTGTCTGTCTGTCTGTCTGTCTGTCTGTCTGTCTGTCTGTCTGTCTGTCTGTCAATACAATCCTTATTCCTCCATTGTGTCTAATAACTAGGAACATGTCGCATCTTAAAACGAAGCCGCGGAAGAATCATCACGCAGACAGAGAGACATTAGGCCTGGTCGACCGCGCTCCACAACCCTGCTCACTGGCGGAGGGAGAAACGGCAGAGCGGAGGAGGAGCGGAGGAGGGAGGGAGGAGGGGGGGGGGGGAGTGGAGGAAGGGAGGGAGGAGCGGAGGAGAGGCAGGAGGGGGGGGGAGAAACAGAGTGGAGGAGGCAGGAGGGGGGAGGGAGTGGAGGAAGGGAGGGAGGAGCGAGGGAGAAAGGGAGGGAGGAGCGGAGGAGAGAGGCAGGAGGGGGGGGGAGAAACAGAGCGGAGGAGGCAGGAGGGGGGAGAAGTGGAGGAAGGAGGGCGGGAGGGAGGAGCCAGGGAGGGAGGGAGGAGTGATGGGTCAGTAAGACACTGACTATCGTTGTTCTATAATAGATTTAGTTTTAGATGAGACCGCTACATCTGATTCATGTTGTGGGAAAAAGATAAGAGCATAGGTCATTATTTTCATAATTTGCCCTAAAAATCTCAAAACTCTTAAGTCTAAAATAAATGTTCTATTGGCATTGCATGGTGTTTTCCATGCCATCATGCCCAATATGTAAAATCACCATGTAGGCTAATAACCTGTTAATTAACCCATTAATTAATAAAGCCATAAGAATAGGGCATCAGCTCAATATATGTCTCCCTCTCTCTCTCTCCCCATCTCCTTCAGTCCTGATGTATGCCTAACACACACTCCTCCCCCCTGCCACAACTCCTTCTGATAAAACGCTCTTTAGAAGGCTGTATTTCTTTGTGATATGACAGTTCATATTCTCCTAAAAGCTGTGTTTTACCTCGTCCCGTTATCCACACGGTTCCCGACAGCAGGAGCTGGGCGCCTCTATCTCGCTGTGTCGCAGGAGTCCCTCCCCCCGCGCTCCAACACCACAACACTCATGACGTACCAACATTTCACACACATTTCCACTACTAATAAAATGTTTTGGATATGCCTGTCACCAAACTCACACTCCAGGGTCCCATATAAAGCAGGACCCTGACCCCTGGTCCCTTCTGGCCCGGGTTGGGTTCGGGTTTTCGCTTACAAATCCTTTTGACTTTTTTCTCCTACTTAAAAAAAAATTGCGCGAAATTCAATTTTTATTTAGCTCTCTCTAAAAAAAACTTTTTGGTAGGTTATAGATCAGCCTTACCAAATCCTCGTATCTCCCATGATGCTCCTTCCCCGTCCAGTCCCGTCGTGTGGGCAGTAGCTGCAGCACAGACACACAGTTCACTCCGATCAGTAACGCCATAAACGCGTCGATTTGGGTTTTAAAACATTCAAATGAAAAATGTGCTTAAAAAAATCAACATGAGAAAGTACAGAGAGAGAGCAGCGACATGCGACGCGAACAGACACACTTACCTCCTTCTCCTCCACCTCACGGATCAACGTCTGGAAATATAATTTATAAAAAAATAAATCACACAACGAGACAAATCTGGGAATATAGTAAATAATTGTAAAGTAGCATCTGACCCACCTCCGCTGCGTTCTGGCACGGTCCAGCCTGTAGAAAGCGGACGATTAGGAAGTAGAGTTCTGTAGAGGCGAGAGAGAGGACGGAGCGGTGAGTTACAGAGGACGCAGGAGCGACGCAGATAGCAATTAAAACATCCAAAATGTCACATATTCAGCTGGCTTTACTCACCAGAACTCAGCTGTGCGACTATTTTACTGTCTGATTCCATTTTGGGGTTGTTTTTAAGAGTCCTGGGCCGAGTTAGTCTGAGGAAGTGTGCCCTATAGTCGTCACTGTTTACCCTGCAGGAAGACGCTTCCTCCATTCAAACCACAGCACCGCCAGGCCTGGCCACACAACAAACCCCTCCGCGCTGCCGTCAAATAGGACCTCCGACGGGCTCAGGCCTGAACAGCACGACACATCGACAACACCTGAATAACTCATATGATAGTTATACCAAGGTGTGTAAAGTATGCTTAGGTGTGTAAAGTCCCCGTTAAGTTGTTTTATTTATCCTTCCACACCCCCTCTATTTAACGCGCATGCCCTCCACGCAGGAATACCAAACAGGCTATTTTACGCACGGAACGTCGGAGGTTGAAGAAATGGCAGAGGGAAGCCTGGATCAGACAAAATGTGTTATTACATATTAAAACGATATGACCAGTGATTCTATAGTGCTATTTAGAGTGTTTATGGTTTACAAACTGCTACAAAGTAATCGTTACTCGCAGCTCTTTATGGAGGTTATGATCATATATAAACTCGTCAGATCTAGGTTGTTCGTAAATTCACTCTGGCTATCTACTCCGATTTCAGACCCGTCTCGTCTGAGTCCAAGAGCGCAGAATAACTGATGAATTTACAAACGCGCAACACCCGTTGAATATGACCGGTGTCAGTAAACGTTATTAAATTGTTGCCAGCGGCACAGTTAGTCACCAACGCTCTATAGAACAACCAAACAGCTCTGCTACGGGCGAGGTAAATGGTCAGAGTGGGGTGTTCTCATGTGTGTCTGGAAGTAGCTATCCAACTTTAGCCAGTTAGCTTGGGTGCTTGACTGCCGTTGGTAGGTCAGAATGCTCTGATCAACTCGACTCCTCCGCTAGCGTCCAGTGTGCGCTCTGAACGCAGAGAGCGAAACGCTCTGGATTTACGAACTGACTATCTGACAACGCGCTGAATTTACGAATTGATAATCTGACAACGCGCTGAATTTACGAACTGATAATCTGACAACGCTCTGAATTTACGAATTGATAATCTGACAACGCTCTGAATTTACGAATTGATAATCTGACAACGCTCTGAATTTACGAATTGATAATCTGACAACGCTCTGAATTTACTAATTGATAATCTGACAACGCTCTGAATTTACGAATTGATAATCTGACAACGCTCTGAATTTATGAATTGATAATCTGACAACGCTCTGAATTTACGAATTGATAATCTGACAACGCTCTGAATTTACGAATTGATAATCTGACAACGCTCTGAATTTACGAATTGATAATCTGACAACGCTCTGAATTTACGAATTGATAATCTGACAACGCTCTGAATTTACGAATTGATAATCTGACAACTCTCTGAATTTACGAACTGATAATCTGACAACACTCTGAATTTACGAATTGATAATCTGACAACGCTCTGAATTTACGAATTGATAATCTGACAACTCTCTGAATTTACGAACTGATAATCTGACAACGCTCTGAATTTACGAACTGATAATCTGACAACGCTCTGAATTTACGAATTGATAATCTGACAACGCTCTGAATTTACGAACTGATAATCTGACAACTCTCTGAATTTACGAATTGATAATCTGACAACGCTCTGAATTTACGAACTGACTATCTGACAACGCTCTGCATTTACGAACTGATAATCTGACAACGCTCTGGCACTCCAGAGTGAATGTGCGAACACACCACTAGTCAGAAAGAATCTCTTATTTTACAGACAGTGCATTGAGTAGCCTTGTATTTTGATTAGCTGCTGCAGTAACATTTGGCGTGTTTTTGGTTATTGTGACTGTAGGTTTATTGTCGTGTCGTAATTGTGTAACTAACAACACGTCTGAAACAATACACCCACTCCCGGAGCCGTTTGGTTCGTCCTCCATTTCTCTCTCTCTCAACTGCGTGCCTAGCTCCCAGCAGTAAAATGGGGGAAGGGGTTTGAGGAAGAGCAGATTCCAGGGGGAATGTAGACTAATGAATGAAACCTAATCTCGTGAGTTAAATGTACCATATGCTGGTGCACTCGACTAGACTTGGAAATCATTTTACCAATCACACCTTTAGTATGGTGAATGTGGTACGCCACGTTTTATAGCGTTACCTTTGAGTAGTGATTCAGAACCACACAGTTACCGTAGTGATTCAGAACCACACAGTTACCGTAGTGATTCAGAACCACACAGTTACCGTAGTGATTCAGAACCACACAGTTACCGTAGTGATTCAGAACCACACAGTTACCGTAGTGATTCAGAACCACACAGTTACTGTGTGATTTGCAGTTCAGTAGTGATTCAGAACCACACAGTTACCGTGTGATTTGCAGTTCAGTGGTGATTTTAACTGAGACTGAGTGCGCATGTTCACACAGAAGCCAAACCCAAGACATTTCGCGGGAATTCTTAGCATCAAATTTCTGCGTTTTGCGGGGGGAAAAAATCTTCAGATTTTGTTAGGCAGTGTAGGGTGTACTATTTACAGGTAAAGGAAGTTCTTCTACAACTTAATATTGTCATTGGCAAGTATTGTCCATTATATTTGCTGTCTCTGCCTGGCCGGTTCCCCTCTCTCCACTGGGATTCTCTGCCTCTAACCCTATTACAGGGGCTGAGTCACTGGCTTACTGGTGCTCTTTCATGCCGTCCCTAGGAGGGGTGCGTCACTCGAGTGGGTTGAGTCACTGACGTGATCTTCCTGTCTGGGTTGGCGCCCCCCCCTTGGTTTGTGCTGTGGCAGAGATCTTTGTGGGCTATACTCGGCCTTGTCTCAGGATGGTAAGTTGGTGGTTGAAGATATCCCTCTAGTGGTGTGGGGGCTGTGCTTTGGCAAAGTGGGTGGGGTTATATCCTTCCTGTTTGGCCCTGTCCAGAGGTATCATCGTATGGGGCCACAGTGTCTCCTGACCCCTCCTGTCTCAGCCTCCAGTATTTATGCTGCAATAGTTTATGTGTCGGGGGGCTGGGGTCAGTCTGTTGTATCTGGAGTACTTCTCCTGTCTTATCCGGTGTCCTGTGTGAATTTAAGTATGATCTCTCTAATTCTCTCTTTCTCTCTTTCTTTCTCTCTCTCGGAGGACCTGAGCCCTAGGACCATGCCTCAGGACTACCTGGCATGATGACTCCTTGCTGTCCCCAGTCCACCTGGCCGTGCTGCTGCTCCAGTTTCAACTGTTCTGCCTGCGGCTATGGAACCCTGACCTGTTCACCGGACGTGCTACCTTGTCCCAGACCTGCTGTTTTCAACTCTCTAGAGACAGCAGGAGCGGTAGAGATACTCTTAATGATCAGCTATGAAAAGCCAAGTGACATTTACCCCTGAGGTGCTGACTTGTAACACACTACGCCGTCATGGATTAAAATCCTGCAGCGCACGCAAGGTCCCCCTGCTCAAGCCAGCGCATGTCCAGGCCCGTCTGAAGTTTGCCAATGACCATCTGGATGATCCAGAGGAGGAATGGGAGAAGGTCATGTGGTCTGATGAGACAAAAATAGAGCTTTTTGGTCTAAACTCCACTCGCCGTATTTGGAGGAAGAAGAAGGATGAGTACAACCCCAAGAACACCATCCCAACCGTGAAGCATGGAGGTGGAAACATCATTCTTTGAGGATGCTTTTCTGCAAAGGGGACAGGACGACTGCACCGTATTGAGGGGAGGATGGATGGGGCCATGCATCGCGAGATCTTGGCCAACAACCTCCTTCCCTCAGTAAGAGCATTGAAGATGGGTCGTGGCTGGGTCTTCCAGCATGACAACGACCCAAAACACACAGCCAGGGCAACTAAGGAGTGGCTCCGTAAGAAGCATCTCAACGTCCTGGAGTGGCCTAGCCAGTCTCCAGACCTGAACCCAATAGAACATCTTTGGAGGGAGCTGAAAGTCCGTATTGCCCAGCGACTGCCCCGAAATCTGAAGGATCTGGAGAAGGTCTGTATGGAGGAGTGGGCCAAAATCCCTGCTGCAGTGTGTGCAAACCTGGTCAAGAACTACAGGAAACGTATGATCTCTGTAATTTCAAACAAAGGTTTCTGTACCAAATATTAAGTTCTGCTTTTCTGATGTATCAAATACTTATGTCATGCAATAAAATGCAAATTAATTGCTTAAAAATCATACAATGTGATTTTCTGGATTTTTGTTTTAGATTCCGTCTCTCACAGTTGAAGTGTACCTATGATAAAAATTACAGACCTCTATATGCTTTGTAAGTAGGAAAACCTGCAAAATCGGCAGTGTATCAAATACTTGTTCTCCCCACTGTATATGGCCACAATGCATGCTGCCCAATCTACACTCTTCCCGACTGTAGGCATACCGGTAACTGCCAAAATAAAAGAAACACCAGTAAACTAGGGATACAAAGTATATGTTATGGTGTGCGGTGTGTTTTCCTGGTTTAGGTCCACTTGTAGAATCGATGCTAAGGCTCATTGTTCTGGCTCGTTGTAGCTCAACGCCCTTTTAAGACACTTTATGTTGGTGTTTCCTTTATTTTGGCAGATACCTGTACGTGCATGTGATAAAAAAAACACATCCACAGTTATTTGTCATTAACTTGTGATCCTCTGTGACTGAATGGTACAGCGAGCTTCTGTGGTTGAATAAAACATTACATCAAATCATCAAATGTTATTGGTCAATTTCAAATGGTTAGCAGATAGCACATGTATTTATTAATCAGTTACCCAATCAAGGCAGGGCCCCAGTTACCCACATGGGCCCCGTACCTCCTCTCCTCCCACCCTCTGATGAATAGCAGAGCGGCAGCAGGCTGTCTCCACTCATTAAGAGTGGACTCCTAAGTCTTCCCGTGGTTGGCGGATGCAGTAAAAATATATATATATACAACAGATACAGAGCATTCAGAAAGTATTCAGACCCCTTGACTTTTTCCACATTTTGTTACGTTACAGCCTTATTCTAAAATGGATTACATTTTTTTTTTTTTATCTCAGCAATCTACACACAATACCCCATAATGACAAAGCAAAAACAGATTTTATTTTACATTTTTGCAAATGTATTAAAAATAAAAAACAGAAGTACCTTATTTACATAAGTATTCAGACCTTTTGCTATGTGACTCGAAATTGAGCTCAGGTGCATCCTGTTTCCATTGATCATCTTTGAGATGTTTCTACAACTTGATTGGAGTCCACCTGTGGTAAATTAAATTGATTGGACATGATTTGGAAAGGCACACACCTGTCTATATAAGGTCCCACAGTTGACAATGCATGTCAGAGCTAGGATGGGGAGAAGTCTCCATAATAAAGCAATGCTCTACCTTCTTAACAGCACTATCAACAAGGCAGGTCCTACAGGCCCTAGTTTCTATCTTCTTAACAGCACTATCAACAAGGCAGGTCCTACAGGCCCTAGTTTCTACCTTCTTAACAACACTATCAACAAGGCAGGTCCTACAGGCCCTAGTTTCTACCTTCTTAACAACACTATCAACAAGGCAGGTCCTACAGGCCCTAGTTTCTACCTTCTTAACAACACTATCAACAAGGCAGGTCCTACAGGCCCTAGTTTCTACCTTCTTAAAACTTCTACTTGGTCACAATCCCGGATCCGCGACACCCTCATCAGTAAAAAAGCTGACTAGCATAGCCTAGCATAGCGCCACAAGTAAATACTAGCATCTAAATATCATGAAATCACAAGTTCAAGACACCAGATGAAAGATACACATCTTGTGAATCCAGCCATCATTTCCGATTTTTAAAATGTTTTACAGGGAAAACACAATATGTATTTCTATTAGCTAACCACAATAGCAAAAGACTCAACCGCATATTTTCACAATTTTTTTACCGCATAGGTAGCTATCACAAATTCAACCAAATAAAGATATAAATAGTCACTAACCAAGAAACAACTTCATCAGATGACAGTCTGATAACATACTTATTGTATAGCATATGTTTTGTTCGAAAAATGTGCATATTTCAGGTATAAATCATAGTTTTACATTGCAGCCACCATCACAAAATCTCACCAAAGCAGCTAGAATAACTACAGAGACCAACGTGAATTACCTAAATACTCATCATAAAACATTTATGAAAAATACATGGTGTACAGCAAATTAAAGACAAACATCTTGTGAATCCAGACAATATTTCAGATTTTTTAAGTGTTTTACAGCGAAAACACAATATAGCATTATATTAGCTTACTACAATATCCAACCACACAACAGCATTGATTCAAGGCAACGCTAGCGATAGCGACAAAACCAGCAAAAGATATTAATTATTTCACTAACCTTCATAAACTTCATCAGATGACAGTCCTATAACATCATATTACACAATACATATATGGTTTGTTCGAAAATGTGCATATTTAGCGGCACAAATCGTGGTTGAACAATGTGAATACGTAGTGAAAATGCAGAAATATTGTCCGGAGAAATCTTGGAGAGGCACCTATTCTAATCAAATAACTAATCATAAACTTAACTAAAAAATACATGTTGGACAGCAAATTAAACATACACTAGTTCTTAATGCAACCGCTGTGTTAGATTTTTAAAAATAACTTTAGTACGACTTACAGCTTACGTTATAGCGAGACAGCGCCCAAAATCTGGGCGGAATATACGTCTAAACATTTTCGACAGAAATACGAAATAACATCATAAATGATTCCTACTATTTGATGAGCTTCCATCAGAATCTTGTACAAGTTGTCCTTTGTCCAGAATAATCGTTGTTCGGTTGTAGAATGTCGTCTTCATCTGTAGAACGCTAGCCAACGCTAGCCATGCGGCACAGAAGTGTCCAACTCACCAGAACGCATAACAAAGAAAATACCGAAAATCGGAATAAACTGATATAAACTGATATAAGTCGGTTTAATATAACTAGTTGATGATGTTTTTAACACATATATCAAATAAAATCAGAGCCGGATATATCTAACGCCTATAACGAAAGCTTTTCAGAACGCAATCCTGAGGTCTGTCTCGCGCCATGGTGAAGAAAGGAAAGAGTGGTCGCGTCATTCCAACAGGTCTTGTTCGGCCTCAGATAGAGCTATACACCCCATTCCAATTCTCACTGCCTACTGACATCTAGTGGAAGGCGTATGCAGTGCATGTAGACCCATAGATTTCATGCAAAATAATAGGCTGACCCTGGAACAGAGCCCCCGATTTCAGATTTTTCAGTTCCTGACAGGAAGTTTGCTGCAAAATGAGTTCTGTTTTACTCACAGATATAATTCAAACGGTTTTAGAAACTAGAGAGTGTTTTCTATCCAATAGTAATAATAATATGCATATTGTACGAGCAAGAATTGAGTATGAGGCAGTTTAATTTGGGAACGATTTTTTACAAAGTGAAAATAGCGCCCCCCCTATTGAGAAAAGGTTTAACAACACTATCAACAAGGCAGGTCCTACAGGCCCTAGTTTCTACCTTCTTAACAACACTATCAACAAGGCAGGTCCTACAGGCCCTAGTTTCTACCTTCTTAACAACACTATCAACAAGGCAGGTCATACAGGCCCTAGTTTCTACCTTCTTAACAACACTATCAACAAGGCAGGTCATACAGGCCCTAGTTTCTACCTTCTTAACAACACTATCAACAAGGCAGGTCCTACAGGCCCTAGTTTCTACCTTCTTAACAACACTATCAACAAGGCAGGTCCTACAGGCCCTAGTTTCTACATTCTTAACAGCACTATCAACAAGGCAGGTCCTACAGATCCTAGTTTCTGCCTTCTTAACAACACTATCAACAAGGCAGGTCCTACAGGCCCTAGTTTCTACCTTCTTAACAACACTATCAACAAGGCAGGTCATATAGGCCCTAGTTTCTACCTTCTTAACAACACTATCAACAAGGCAGGTCATACAGGCCCTAGTTTCTACCTTCTTAACAACACTATCTACAAGGCAGGTCCTACAGGCCCTAGTTTCTACATTCTTAACAACACTATCAACAAGGCAGGTCCTACAGGCCCTAGTTTCTACCTTATTAACAACACTATCAACAAGGCAGGTCCTACAGATCCTAGTTTCTGCCTTCTTAACAACACTATCAACAAGGCAGGTCCTACAGATCCTAGTTTCTACCTTCTTAACAGCACTAACAACAAGGCAGGTCCTACAGGCCCTAGTTTCTACCTTCTTAACAACACTATCAACAAGGCAGGTCCTACAGGCCCTAGTTTCTACCTTCTTAACAGCACTATCAACAAGGCAGGTCCTAGTCTCTACCTTCTTAACACTATCAACAAGGCAGGTCCTACAGGCCCTAGTTTCTACCTTCTTAACAACACTATCAACAAGGCAGGTCCTACAGGCCCTAGTTTCTACCTTATTAACAACACTATCAACAAGGCAGGTCCTACAGGCCCTAGTTTCTACCTTCTTAACAGCACTATCAACAAGGCAGGTCCTACAGGCCCTAGTTTCTACCTTCTTAACAGCACTATCAACAAGGCAGGTCCTACAGGCCCTAGTTTCTACCTTCTTAACAACACTATCAACAAGACAGGTCCTACAGGCCCTAGTTTCTACCTTCTTAACAACACTATCAACAAGACAGGTCCTACAGGCCCTAGTTTCTACCTTCTTAACAACACTATCAACAAGGCAGGTCCTACAGGCCCTAGTTTCTACCTTCTTAACAGCACTATCAACAAGGCAGGTCCTACAGGCCCTAGTTTCTACCTTCTTAACAACACTATCAACAAGACAGGTCCTACAGGCCCTAGTTTCTACCTTCTTAACAACACTATCAACAAGGCAGGTCCTACAGGCCCTAGTTTCTACCTTCTTAACAACACTATCAACAAGGCAGGTCCTACAGGCCCTAGTTTCTACCTTCTTAACAACACTATCAACAAGGCAGGTCCTACAGGCCCTAGTTTCTACCTTCTTAACACTATCAACAAGGCAGGTCCTACAGGCCCTAGTTTCTACCTTCTTAACAACACTATCAACAAGGCAGGTCCTACAGGCCCTAGTTTCTACCTTATTAACAACACTATCAACAAGGCAGGTCCTACAGGCCCTAGTTTCTATCTTCTTAACAGCACTATCAACAAGGCAGGTCCTACAGGCCCTAGTTTCTACCTTCTTAACAGCACTATCAACAAGGCAGGTCCTACAGGCCCTAGTTTCTACCTTCTTAACAACACTATCAACAAGACAGGTCCTACAGGCCCTGGTTTTGTCGCACCTGGACTACTGTTCGTGTGGGAAAATTGCAATTGGCTCAGAACAGGGCAGCACGGCTGGCCCTTGGATGGACACAGAGAGCTAATATTAATAATATGCATGTAAATCTCTCCTGGCTCAAAAGTGGAGGAGAGATTGACTTCATCACTACTTGTATTTATGACTAGTATTGACATGCTACTGGCACACAGCTCAGACTCCCATTCATACTCCACAAGACATGCCACCAGAGGTCTCTTCACAATCCCCAAGTCCAGAACAGACTATGGGAGGTGCACAGTACTACATAGAGCCATGACTACATGGAACTCTATTCCACATCAGTGAAATGTGGATCCATAATAAACCCCAGGAAGAATAGCTGCTGCCTTGGCAGGAACTAATGGGGATCCATAATAAACCCCAGGAAGAGTAGCTGCTGCCTTGGCAGGAACTAATGGGGGTCCATAATAAACCCCAGGAAGAATAGCTGCTTCCTTGGCAGGAATTAATGGGGGTCCATAATAAACCCCAGGAAGAATAGCTGCTTCCTTGGCAGCAGCTAATGGGGATCCATAAGAAACCCCAGGAAGAATAGCTGCTTCCTTGGCAGGAACTAATGGGGGTCCATAATAAACCCCAGGAAGAATAGCTGCTTCCTTGGCAGCAGCTAATGGGGATCCATAAGAAACCCCAGGAAGAATAGCTGCTTCCTTGGTAGCAGCTAATGGGGATCCATAATAAACCCCAGGAAGAGTAGCTGCTTCCTTGGCAGGAACTAATGGGGATCCATAAGAAACCCCAGGAAGAATAGCTGCTTCCTTGGCAGCAGCTAATGGGGATCCATAAGAAACCCCAGGAAGAATAGCTGCTTCCTTGGCAGCAGCTAATTGGGATCCATAAGAAACCCCAGGAAGAGTAGCTGCTTCCTTGGCAGGAACTAATGGGGATCCATAAGAAACCCCAGGAAGAATAGCTGCTTCCTTGGCAGCAGCTAATGGGGATCCATAAGAAACCCCAGGAAGAATAGCTGCTTCCTTGGCAGCAGCTAATGGGGATCCATAAGAAACCCCAGGAAGAATAGCTGCTTCCTTGGCAGCAGCTAATGGGGATCCATAAGAAATATAAAACACAATACCCATAATGTCAAAGTGGAATTATGTTTTTAGAAATGTTTACAAATTAATAAAAAATGAAAAGCTGAAATGTCTTGAGTCAATAAGTATTCAACCCCTTTGTTATGGTAAGGAGCCTAAATAAGTTCAGGATTAAACATTTGCTTAACAAGTCACATAATAAGTTTAATGGACTCACTCTGTGGGCAATAACAGTGTTTAACATGATTTCTGAACGACTACCTCATCTCTGTATCCCACACATACAATTATCTGTAATGTCCCTCAGTTCGAGCAGTGGATTTCAAACACAGATTCAACCACAAAGACCAGGGACGTTTTCCAACGACTCACATAGAAGAGCACCTATTGGTAGATGGGTAAAAATATAAAAAAAGGCTGACATGGAATATCCCTTTGAGCATGGTGAAGTTATTAATTAAACTCTGGATGGTGTATCAATACACCCAGTCACTACAAAGATACAGGCGTCCTTCCTAACTCAGTTGCCGGGGAGGAAGGAAACCACTCAGGGATTTCACCAAGAGGCCAATGGTGACTTTAAAACAGTTACAGAGTTTAATGGCTGTGATAGGAGATAACTGAGGATGGATCAACAACATTGTAGTTACTCCACAATACTAACCTAAATGACAGAATGAAAAGAAGGAAGCTTGTACAGAATAAAACTGATTCCAAAACAAGTTTTTTTTTTTACAGTGAAAAATTCTCCAGTCTGAACTGAAACGACTGAAACCAGGTAGAAAGTGTGTAGAAATGATAATGAACTTACATTTTTTGATTGAACAAAAAATGCTGAGATTCTATCACTCTAATTCCAAAAAGAGCTATAAGAAGCACTGTTTTGGTTGATTTAGTGTCTCAAACCAGGGAGTTTATTAACATTCATCAAGAATATGGGCAAAATGCTATTATTGACAATGAAAGAGGTGGGAATATGGTTCCCTTGTCATGTAATTGCTACATTTACTATCAATATAGCATTAAAAATAGTTTTCAAGATTGTATTTTGGCTATTCTTTTTCGCAATGCGAATATTGGATCGTGACTGAGAAAACCTGGTTCAATTTGGGTCTTGAGGCAAAACTTAGACCCATATAGGCCCTGGTCAAAAGTAGTGCCCTACAGACCCATATAGGCCCTGGTCAAAAGAAGTGCCCTACAGACCCATATAGGCCCTGGTCAAAAGTAGTGCCCTACAGACCCATATAGGTCCTGGTCAAAAGTAGTGCCCTACAGACCCATATAGGTCCTGGTCAAAAGAAGTGCCCTACAGACCCATATAGGCCCTGGTCAAAAGAAGTGCCCTACAGACCCATATAGGCCCTGGTCAAAAGAAGTGCCCTACAGACCCATATAGGCCCTGGTGAAAAGTAGTGCCCTAGAGACCCATATAGGTCCTGGTCAAAAGAAGTGCCCTACAGACCCATATAGGCCCTGGTCAAAAGTAGTGCCCTACAGACCCATATAGGCCCTGGTCAAAAGTAGTGCCCTACAGACCCATATAGGCCCTGGTCAAAAGTAGTGCCCTACAGACCCATATAGGTCCTGGTCTAAAGTAGTGCCTTAGACCCATATAGGCCCTGGTCAAAAGTAGTGCCCTACAGACCCATATAGGCCCTGGTCAAAAGTAGTGCCTTAGACCCATATAGGCCCTGGTCAAAAGTAGTGCCCTACAGACCCATATAGGCCCTGGTCAAAAGTAGTGCCTTAGACCCATATAGACACTGGTCAAAAGTAGTGCCCTACAGACCCATATAGGCCCTGGTCAAAAGAAGTGCCCTACAGACCTATATAGGCCCTGGTCAAAAGTAGTGCCCTACAGACCCATATAGGCCTGGTCAAAAGTAGTGCCCTACAGACCCATATAGGCCCTGGTCAAAAGTAGTGCCCTACAGAATAGGGAGCCATTAGGGTGCTTGATGAGGTGCAACCAGAAGGAAGGAGAGTCTTTAATCAATCATTTGTTTATTGTGAGAACAGTTACATTGACTGAGAACAGTTACAGGCTTTTATTTGTTCTGTACTGCTCTTACGTCACAGTTACAACTGTTTATAACCGTCATAATAACTCATCTGTTTATAACCTTCATAATAACTAGTCTGTTAATAACCTTTATGATAACTAGTCTGTTAATAACCTTCATAATAACTAGTCTGTTTATAACCTTCATAATAACTAGTCTGTTAATAACCTTCATAATAACTAGTCTGTTAATAACCTTCATAATAACTAGTCTGTTTATAACCTTCATAATAACTAGTCTAACTGTTTATAACCTTCATAATAACTAGTCTGTTCATAACCTTCATAATAACTCATCTGTTTATAACCTTCATAATAACTAGTCTGTTTATAACCTTCATAATAACTAGTCTGTTTATAACCTTCATAATAACTAGTCTAACTGTTTATAACCTTCATAATAACTAGTCTGTTTATAACCTTCATAATAACTAGTCTGTTTATAACCTTCATAATAACTAGTCTGTTTATAACCTTCATAATAACTAGTCTAACTGGTTATAACCTTCATAATAACTAGTCTGTTTATAACCTTCATAATAACTAGTCTGTTAATAACCTTCATAATATACTAGTCTGTTAATAACCTTCATAATAACTAGTCTAACTGTTTATAATCTTCATAATAACTAGTCTGTTTATAACCTTCATAATAACTAGTCTAACTGTTTATAACCTTCATAATAACTAGTCTGTTTATAACCTTCATAATAACTAGTCTGTTTATAACCTTCATAATAACTAGTCTGGTTATAACCTTCATAATAACTAGTCTGTTTATAACCTTCATAATAACTAGTCTGTTTATAACCTTCATAATAACTAGTCTAACTGTTTATAACCGTCATAATAACTAGTCTGGTTATAACCTTCATAATAACTAGTCTGTTTATAACCTTCATAATAACTAGTCTGTTTATAACCTTCATAATAACTAGTCTGTTTATAACCTTCATAATAACTAGTCTGTTAATAACCTTCATAATAACTAGTCTAACTGTTTATAACCTTCATAATAACTAGTCTGTTTATAACCTTCATAATAACTAGTCTGTTTATAACCTTCATAATAACTAGTCTAACTGTTTATAACCTTCACAATAACTAGTCTAACTGTTTATAACCTTCATAATAACTAGTCTAACTGTTAATAACCTTCATAATAACTAGTCTGTTAATAACCTTCATAATAACTAGTCTGGTTATAACCTTCATAATAACTAGTTTAACTGTTTATAACCTTCATAATAACTAGTCTAACTGTTTATAACCTTCATAATAACTAGTCTGTTTATAACCTTCATAATAACTAGTCTGTTTATAACCTTCATAATAACTAGTCTGTTTATAACCTTCATAATAACTAGTCTAACTGTTAATAACCTTCATAATAACTAGTCTAAATGTTTATAACCTTCATAATAACTAGTCTAACTGTTTATAACCTTCATAATAACTAGTCTAACTGTTTATAACCTTCATAATAACTAGTCTAACTGTTTATAACCTTCATAATAACTAGTCTAACTGTTTATAACCTTCATAATAACTAGTCTAACTGTTTATAACCTTCATAATAACTAGTCTAACTGTTTATAATCTTCATAATAACTAGTCTAACTGTTTATAACCTTCATAATAACTAGTCTGTTTATAACCTTCATAATAACTAGTCTGTTTATAACCTTCATAATAACTAGTCTGTTTATAACCTTCATAATAACTAGTCTAACTGTTTATAACCTTCATAATAACTAGTCTGTTTATAACCTTCATAATAACTAGTCTAACTGTTTATAACCTTCATAATAACTAGTCTGTTTATAACCTTCATAATAACTAGTCTGTTTATAACCTTCATAATAACTAGTCTGTTTATAACCTTCATAATAACTAGTCTGTTAATAACCTTCATAATAACTAGTCTAACTGTTTATAACCTTTATAATAACTAGTCTGTTTATAACCTTCATAATAACTAGTCTAACTGTTTATAACCTTCATAATAACTAGTCTAACTGTTTATAACCTTCATAATAACTAGTCTGTTTATAACCTTCATAATAACTAGTCTGTTTATAACCTTCATAATAACTAGTCTGTTTATAACCTTCATAATAACTAGTCTGTTAATAACCTTCATAATAACTAGTCTAACTGTTTATAACCTTTATAATAACTAGTCTGTTTATAACCTTCATAATAACTAGTCTAAATGTTTATAACCTTCATAATAACTAGTCTGTTTATAACCTTCATAATACCTAGTCTGTTTATAACCTTCATAATAACTAGTCTAACTGTTTATAACCTTTATAATAACTAGTCTGTTTATAACCTTCATAATAACTAGTCTAACTGTTTATAACCTTCATAATAACTAGTCTGTTTATAACCTTCATAATAACTAGTCTAACTGTTTATAACCTTCATAATAACTAGTCTAACTGTTTATAACCTTCATAATAACTAGTCTAACTGTTTATAACCTTCATAATAACTAGTCTGTTTATAACCTTCATAATAACTAGTCTGTTTATAACCTTCATAATAACTAGTCTGTTTATAACCTTCATAATAACTAGTCTGTTAATAACCTTCATAATAACTAGTCTAACTGTTTATAACCTTTATAATAACTAGTCTGTTTATAACCTTCATAATAACTAGTCTAAATGTTTATAACCTTCATAATAACTAGTCTGTTTATAACCTTCATAATACCTAGTCTGTTTATAACCTTCATAATAACTAGTCTAACTGTTTATAACCTTTATAATAACTAGTCTGTTTATAACCTTCATAATAACTAGTCTAAATGTTTATAACCTTCATAATAACTAGTCTGTTTATAACCTTCATAATAACTAGTCTGTTTATAACCTTCATAATAACTAGTCTGTTAATAACCTTCATAATAACTAGTCTGTTTATAACCTTCATAATAACTAGTCTGTTTATAACCTTCATAATAACTAGTCTGTTAATAACCTTCATAATAACTAGTCTGTTAATAACCTTCATAATAACTAGTCTGTTTATAATCTTCATAATAACTAGTCTGTTAATAACCTTCATAATAACTAGTCTGTTTATAACCTTCATAATAACTAGTCTAAATGTTTATAACCTTCATAATAACTAGTCTAACTGTTTATAACCTTTATAATAACTAGTCTGTTTATAACCTTCATAATAACTAGTCTGTTTATAACCTTCATAATAACTAGTCTGTTTATAACCTTCATAATAACTAGTCTAACTGTTTATAACCTTCATAATAACTAGTCTAAATGTTTATAATCTTCATAATAACTAGTCTGTTAATAACCTTCATAATAACTAGTCTGTTAATAACCTTCATAATAACTAGTCTGTTAATAACCTTCATAATAACTAGTCTAAATGTTTATAACCTTCATAATAAATAGTCTAACTGTTTATAACCGTCATAATAACTCATCTGTTTATAACCTTCATAATAACTAGTCTGTTAATAACCTTCATAATAACTAGTCTGTTTATAACCTTCATAATAACTAGTCTGTTAATAACCTTCATAATAACTAGTCTGTTTATAACCTTCATAATAACTAGTCTGTTTATAACCTTCATAATAACTAGTCTGTTTATAACCTTCATAATAACTAGTCTGTTTATAACCTTCATAATAACTAGTCTGTTTATAACCTTCATAATAACTAATCTGTTTATAACCTTCATAATAACTAGTCTGTTTATAACCTTCATAATAACTAGTCTGTTTATAACCTTCATAATAACTAGTCTGTTTATAACCTTCATAATAACTAGTCTGTTAATAACCTTCATAATAACTAGTCTGTTTATAACCTTCATAATAACTAGTCTAACTGTTAATAACCTTCATAATAACTAGTCTGTTAATAACCTTCATAATAACTAGTCTAACTGTTAATAACCTTCATAATAACTAGTCTGTTTATAACCTTCATAATAACTAGTCTGTTAATAACCTTCATAATAACTAGTCTAACTGTTTATAACCTTCATAATAACTAGTCTGTTTATAACCTTCATAATAACTAGTCTGTTTATAACCTTCATAATAACTAGTCTGTTTATAACCTTCATAATAACTAGTCTGTTAATAACCTTCATAATAACTAGTCTGTTTATAACCTTCATAATAACTAGTCTAACTGTTAATAACCTTCATAATAACTAGTCTGTTTATAACCTTCATAATAACTCATCTGTTTATAACCTTCATAATAACTAGTCTGTTTATAACCTTCATAATAACTAGTCTGTTTATAACCTTCATAATAACTAGTCTGTTAATAACCTTCATAATAACTAGTCTGTTAATAACCTTCATAATAACTAGTCTAACTGTTATTAACCTTCATAATAACTAGTCTAAATGTTTATAACCTTCATAATAACTAGTCTAACTGTTTATAACCTTCATAATAACTAGTCTAACTGTTTATAACCTTCATAATAACTAGTCTAACTGTTTATAACCTTCATAATAACTAGTCTAACTGTTTATAATCTTCATAATAACTAGTCTAACTGTTTATAACCTTCATAATAACTAGTCTAACTGTTTATAACCTTCATAATAACTAGTCTAACTGTTTATAACCTTCATAATAACTAGTCTAACTGTTTATAATCTTCATAATAACTAGTCTAACTGTTTATAATCTTCATAATAACTAGTCTAACTGTTAATAACCTTCATAATAACTAGTCTAACTGTTTATAACCTTCATAATAACTAGTCTGTTTATAACCTTCATAATAACTAGTCTGTTTATAACCTTCATAATAACTAGTCTGTTAATAACCTTCATAATAACTAGTCTAACTGTTTATAACCTTTATAATAACTAGTCTGTTTATAACCTTCATAATAACTAGTCTAAATGTTTATACCTTCATAATAACTAGTCTGTTTATAACCTTCATAATAACTAGTCTGTTTATAACCTTCATAATAACTAGTCTAACTGTTTATAACCTTTATAATAACTAGTCTGTTTATAACCTTCATAATAACTAGTCTAAATGTTTATAACCTTCATAATAACTAGTCTGTTTATAACCTTCATAATAACTAGTCTGTTTATAACCTTCATAATAACTAGTCTGTTAATAACCTTCATAATAACTAGTCTGTTTATAACCTTCATAATAACTAGTCTGTTTATAACCTTCATAATAACTAGTCTAACTGTTAATAACCTTCATAATAACTAGTCTGTTAATAACCTTCATAATAACTAGTCTGTTTATAACCTTCATAATAACTAGTCTGTTTATAACCTTCATAATAACTAGTCTGTTTATAACCTTCATAATAACTAGTCTAACTGTTTATAACCTTCATAATAACTAGTCTAACTGTTAATAACCTTCATAATAACTAGTCTGTTTATAACCTTCATAATAACTAGTCTAACTGTTAATAACCTTCATAATAACTAGTCTAACTGTTAATAACCTTCATAATACCTAGTCTAACTGTTTATAACCTTCATAATAACTAGTCTAACTGTTAATAACCTTCATAATACCTAGTCTAACTGTTAATAACCTTCATAATACCTAGTCTAACTGTTTATAACCTTCATAATAACTAGTCTAACTGTTAATAACCTTCATAATAACTAGTCTGTTTATAACCTTCATAATAACTAGTCTGTTAATAACCTTCATAATAACTAGTCTAACTGTTTATAACCTTCATAATAACTAGTCTGTTTATAACCTTCATAATAACTAGTCTGTTTATAACCTTCATAATAACTAGTCTGTTAATAACCTTCATAATAACTAGTCTGTTTATAACCTTCATAATAACTAGTCTAACTGTTAATAACCTTCATAATAACTAGTCTGTTAATAACCTTCATAATAACTAGTCTAACTGTTAATAACCTTCATAATAACTAGTCTGTTTATAACCTTCATAATAACTAGTCTGTTAATAACCTTCATAATAACTAGTCTAACTGTTTATAACCTTCATAATAACTAGTCTGTTTATAACCTTCATAATAACTAGTCTGTTTATAACCTTCATAATAACTAGTCTGTTTATAACCTTCATAATAACTAGTCTGTTAATAACCTTCATAATAACTAGTCTGTTTATAACCTTCATAATAACTAGTCTAACTGTTAATAACCTTCATAATAACTAGTCTGTTAATAACCTTCATAATAACTAGTCTAACTGTTAATAACCTTCATAATAACTAGTCTGTTAATAACCTTCATAATAACTAGTCTGTTAATAACCTTCATAATAACTAGTCTAACTGTTATTAACCTTCATAATAACTAGTCTGTTTATAACCTTCATAATAACTAGTCTGTTTATAACCTTCATAATAACTAGTCTGTTTATAACCTTCATAATAACTAGTCTGTTTATAACCTTCATAATAACTAGTCTGTTTATAACCTTCATAATAACTAGTCTGTTTATAACCTTCATAATAACTAGTCTGTTAATAACCTTCATAATAACTAGTCTAACTGTTTATAACCTTCATAATAACTAGTCTGTTTATAACCTTCATAATAACTAGTCTAACTGTTTATAACCTTCATAATAACTAGTCTGTTAATAACCTTCATAATAACTAGTCTGTTAATAACCTTCATAATAACTAGTCTAAATGTTTATAACCTTCATAATAACTAGTCTAACTGTTTATAACCTTCATAATAACTAGTCTAACTGTTTATAACCTTCATAA
>NW_024059918.1:17500-29864 GCF_016432855.1 Salvelinus namaycush | reverse complement strand
TACCCTAACATGGTTAACCATCTGGACCAATAAACTCCAACTATCAATATACCCTAACATGGATTAAACCATCTGGCCCAATAAACTCCAACTATCAATATACCCTAACATGGTTAACCATCTGGCCCAATAAATACTAACTCCAACTATCAATATACCATAACATGGTTAACCATCTGGCCCAATAAATACCAAACTCCAACTATCAACATACCCTAACATGGTTAACCATCTGGCCCAATAAATACCAAACTCCAACTATCAACATACCCTAACATGGTTAACCATCTGGCCCAATAAACTCCAACTATCAATATACCCTAACATGGTTAACCATCTGTCCCAATAAACTCCAACTATCAATATACCCTAACATGGTTAACCCTCTGGCATAATAAATACTAACTCCAACTATCAATATACCATAACATGGTTAACCATCTGGCCCAATAAATACCAAACTCCAACTATCAACATACCCTAACATGGTTAACCCTCTGGCCCAATAAATACTAAACTACTAAACTATCAATATACCCTAACATGGGTAACCATCTGGCCCAATAAATACTAACTCCAACTATCGATATACCCTAACATGGTTAACCCTCTGGCCCAATAAATACTAAACTACTAAACTATCAATATACCCTAACATGGTTAACCCTCTGGCCCAATAAATACTAACTCCAACTATCAATATACCCTAACATGGTTAACCATCTGGCCCAATAAATACTAACTCCAACTATCAATATACCCTAACATGGTTAACCCTCTGGCCCAATAAATACTAACTCCAACTATCAATATACCCTAACATGGTTAACCCTCTGGCCCAATAAATACTAAACTCCAACTATCAATATACCCTAACATGGTTAACCATCTGGCCCAATAAACTCCAACTATCAATATACCCTAACATGGTTAACCATCTGGCCCAATAAACTCCAACTATCAATATACCCTAACATGGTTAACCATCTGTCCCAATAAACTCCAACTATCAATATACCCTAACATGGTTAACCCTCTGGCATAATAAATACTAACTCCAACTATCAATATACCATAACATGGTTAACCATCTGGCCCAATAAATACCAAACTCCAACTATCAACATACCCTAACATGGTTAACCCTCTGGCCCAATAAATACTAAACTACTAAACTATCAATATACCCTAACATGGGTAACCATCTGGCCCAATAAATACTAACTCCAACTATCAATATACCCTAACATGGTTAACCCTCTGGCCCAATAAATACTAAACTACTAAACTATCAATATACCCTAACATGGTTAACCCTCTGGCCCAATAAATACTAACTCCAACTATCAATATACCCTAACATGGTTAACCATCTGGCCCAATAAATACTAACTCCAACTATCAATATACCCTAACATGGTTAACCATCTGGCCCAATAAATACTAAACTCCAACTATCAATATACCCTAACATGGTTAACCATCTGGCCCAATAAATACTAAACTCCAACTATCAATATACCCTAACATGGTTAACCCTCTGGCCCAATAAATACTAACTCCAACTATCAATATACCCTAACATGGTTAACCCTCTGGCCCAATAAATACTAACTCCAACTATCAATATACCCTAACATGGTTAACCATCTGGCCCAATAAATACTAAACTCCAACTATCAATATACCCTAACATGGTTAACCATCTGGCCCAATAAACTCCAACTATCAATATACCCTAACATGGTTAACCATCTGGCCCAATAAACTCCAACTATCAATATACCCTAACATGGTTAACCATCTGGCCCAATAAACTCCAACTATCAATATACCCTAACATGGTTAACCATCTGGCCCAATAAATACTAAACTCCAACTATCAATACACCCTAACATGGTTAACCATCTGGCCCAATAAATACTAACTCCAACTATCAATATACCCTAACATGGTTAACCATCTGGCCCAATAAATACTAACTCCAACTATCAATATACCCTAACATGGTTAACCATCTGGCCCAATAAATACTAACTCCAACTATCAATATACCCTAACATGGTTAACCCTCTGGCCCAATAAATACTAAACTCCAACTATCAATATACCCTAACATGGTTAACCATCTGGCCCAATAAATACTAACTCCAACTATCAATATACCCTAACATGGTTAACCATCTGGCCCAATAAATACCAAACTCCAACTATCAATATACCCTAACATGGTTAACCATCTGGCCCAATAAACTGGGTCATTTGTTTTATAGTATAATTATAGTATGACCATATAAGGCTGGGTCATCTGTTGATATTATAATTATACCATGACCATATAAGGCTGGGTCATCTGTTGATATTATAATTATAGTATGACCATATAAGGCTGGGTCATCTGTTGATATTATAATTATAGTATGACCATATAAGGCTGGGTCATTTTTTTATAGTATAATTATAGTATGACCATATAAGGCTGGGTCATCTGTTGATATTATAATTATACTATGACCATATAAGGCTGGGTCATCTGTTGATATTATAATTATAGTATGACCATATAAGGCTGGGTCATCTGTTGATATTATAATTATAGTATGACCATATAAGGCTGGGTCATCTGTTGATAGTATAATTATAGTATGACCATATAAGGCTGGGTCATCTGTTGATATTATAATTATACTATGACCATATAAGGCTGGGTCATCTGTTGATATTATAATTATAGTATGACCATATAAGTCTGGGTCATCTGTTGATATTATAATTATAGTATGACCATATAAGGCTGGGTCATCTGTTGATATTATAATTATAGTATGACCATATAAGGCTGGGTCATCTGTTGATATTATAATTATAGTATGACCATATAAGGCTGGGTCATCTGTTGATATTATAATTATACTATGACCATATAAGGCTGGGTCATTTGTTTTATAGTATAATTATACTATGACCATATAAGGCTGGGTCATTTATTGATGTGACCAATAGAGAGAGAGGAAGGAGAGAGAGTGAGAGTGAGAGTGAGTGAGTGAGTGAGTGAGTGAGTGAGTGAGTGAGTGAGTGAGTGAGTGAGTGAGTGAGTGAGTGAGTGAGTGAGTGAGTGAGTGAGTGAGTGTGTGTGTGTGTGTGTGTGTGTGTGTGTGTGTTACCTGATGATGTCTATGTGTCCGTTCTTGGCTGCCAGGTGGAGAGGAGAGGTCCCGTTGGGGTCAGTAGAATCTCCTGGTTTAAGTTCCAGCAGAGCCACACACATGTTACTGTTGAGAAGGAGCTGGACCACCTATACACACACACACACACACAGTTTTAACCAAGCCTGCTAGCCCAAGACTATTAGTTTTAACCAAGCCTGCTAGCCCAAGACTATTAGTTTTAACCTAGCCCATTAGCCCAAGGCTAGTAGTTTTAACCTAGCCCATTAGCCCAAGGCTAGTAGTTTTAACCTAGCCTGCTAGCCCAAGGCTATTAGTGTTAACCTAGCCTGCTAGCACAAGGCTATTAGTTTTAACGAAGCCTGCTAGCCTAAGATTAGTAGTTTTAACCCAGCCTGCTAGCCCAAGGCTAGTAGTTTTAACCCATTGTGCTAGCCCAAGGCTATTAGTTTTAACCAAGCCCGTTAGCCTAAGGCTATTAGTTTTAACCAAGCCCCGTTAGCCTAAGGCTATTAGTTTTAACCCAGCCCATTAGCCCAAGGCTATTAGTTTTAACCAAGTCCGTTAGCCTAAGGCTATTAGTTTTAACCAAGCCTGCTAGCCCAAGGCTATTAGTTTTAACCAAGCCCGTTAGCCTAAGGCTATTAGTTTTAACCAAGCCTGCTAGCCTAAGGCTATTAGTTTTAACCAAGCCCGTTAGCCCAAGGCTATTAGTTTTAACCAAGCCCGTTAGCCTAAGGCTATTAGTTTTAACCAAGCCTGCTAGCCCAAGGCTATTAGTTTAAACCAAGCCCGTTAACCTAGGGCTATTAGTTTTAACCCAGCCTGCTAGCCTAAGGCTAGTAGTTTTATCAAGCCTGCTAGCCCAAGGCTATTAGTTTAAACCAAGCCTGCTAGCCTAAGGCTATTAGTTTTAACCAAGCCTGCTAGCCCAAGGCTATTAGTTTAAACCAAGCCTGCTAGCCTAAGGCTAGTAGTTTTATCAAGCCTGCTAGCCCAAGGCTATTAGTTTAAACCAAGCCTGCTAGCCTAAGGCTATTAGTTTTAACCAAGCCCGTTAACCTAAGGCTATTAGTTTTAACCAAGCCTGCTAGCCCAAGGCTATTAGTTTTAACCAAGCCTGCTAGCCCAATGCTAGTAGTTTTAACCTGTTAGCCCAAGTCTATTAGTTTTAACCTAGCCTGCTAGCCTAAGATTAGTAGTTTTAACCCAGCCTGCTAGCCCAAGGCTAGTAGTTTTAACCCAGTGTGCTAGCCCAAGGCTATTAGTTTTAACCAAGCCTGCTAGCCCAAGGCTATTAGTTTTAACCAAGCCCGTTAGCCCAAGGCTATTAGTTTTAACCTAGCCCATTAGCCCAAGGCTATTAGTTTTAACCACGCCGTTAGCCCAAGGCTATTAGTTTTAACCAAGCCTGCTAGCCCAAGGCTATTCGTTTTAACCAAGCCTGCTAGCCCAAGGCTATTAGTTTTAACCAAGCCTGCTATCCCAAGGCTAGTAGTTTTAACCAAGCCTGCTATCCCAAGGCTATTAGTTTTAACCGGCTAGCCCAAGGCTATTAGTTTTAACCTGCTATCCCAAGGCTAGTAGTTTAAACCTAGCTCGTTATCCCAAGGCTATGGGTTTTAACCTAGCCCGTTAGCCCAAAGCTATTCATTTTAACCTAGCCCGTTAGCTCAAGGCTAGTAGTTTTAACCAAGCCTGCTAGCCAAAGGCTCCAAACACCAACACAACAGTAAATAGGTGATGAAGTTGGTAAAGGTCAGGTACTCACCCCGACCCTGCCGAACTCACAGGCCAGATCAAGAGGAGTCTTTCCTGCATTGTCCACTATACACGGGTTAGACTGGTGCTGCAGCAACATCTCAGACTGGGGGGACGACAACAACAACAACAACAAGACTTTGTCACAGGGAGTTTAGTCTTCAGCTTAACCTTTTATTTAACTAGGCAAGTTGGTTAACTTCTTTGATATAGGGGGCAGCATTTTCACTTTTGGATGAATTGCGTGCCCATAGTGAACTGCCTCCTACTCTGTCCCAGATGCTAATATATGCATATTATTATTTCTATTGGATAGAAAACACTCTGAAGTTTCTAAAACTGTTTGAATGATGTCTGTGAGTATAACAGAACTCATATGACAGGCAAAAACCTGAGAAAATATCCAAACAGGAAGTGAGAATTCTGAGAGTGGTCGATGTTAAAGTCATCGCCTATTCAATTCCCTGTAATATATGGATATGTTTGCACTTCCTACGCCTTCCACTAGATGTCAACAGTCAGTAGAACGTGGAAGCTTATGCTGTGTTGCGGGACCGGATGGGAGGTGTTTGAGTCAGTGGTCTGGCAGAGTGCCAGTTCTTGGTCACGCGCTTTCCTCATGATATCGCCATGCGTTCCATTACTTATAGAGACTGAAAAGAATGCTCCGGTTGGAACGTTATTGGATATATATGATAACAACATCCTGAAGATTGATAATCTACTAAGTTTGACCATTTTATTCGACTTGTAATATAACTTTTTGAAGTTTTTGTCCGACGTTTGCCTGCATCTGCGCGAGCGTTTGGACACGTGTACTACACATGCTAGCAAAAGTAGCTAATTGGACATAAGTAATGGACATTATCGAACAAAACAACGATTTATTGTGGAACTAGGATTCCCGGCACTGCATTCTGATGAAGATAATCAAAGGTAAGGGAATATTTATGATGTAATTTCGTATTTCGGTTGACTCCAACATGGCGGAGAAATGTTGTTAAATCTGAGCGCCGTCTCAGATTATTGCATGGTGTGCTTTTTACAAACGTTTTTTTTTAAACTGACACAGCGGTTGCATTAAGAACAAGTGTATCTTTAATTATATGTAAAACATGTATCTTTCATCAAAGTTGATGATGAGTATTTATGTTATTTGACGTGGCTCTCTGTAATTACTCCGGATATTTTGGAGGCATTTCTGAACATGGTGCCAATGTAAACCGAGATTTGTGGATATATTATTATGCACATTTTCAAACAAAACATTAATGTATTGTGTAACATGATGTCATATGAGTGTCACATGATGAAGATGTTCAAAGGTTAGTGATTAATTTTATCTCTATTTCTGCTTTTTGTTACTCCTATCTTTTGCTGGGAAAATGGCTGTGTTTTTCTGTGGCTACGTACTGAGCTAACATAATTGTTTGGTGTGCTTTCCCCGTAAATCCTTTTTTGAAATCAGACATGTTGGCTGGATTCACAACATGTGTAGCTTTAATTTGGTGTCTTTCATGTGTGATTTCATGAAAGATTGATTTTTATAGTAATATATTTATATTTTATATTTGAATTTGGCGCGCTACATTCTTTCTGGATTTTGGCAAAGTGGGACGTTAGCGTCCCACATATCCTAGAGAAGTTAAGAACAAATTCTTATTTACAATGACGGCCTACTAGGGGAACAAGGGGGTTAACTGCCTTGTTCAGGGGTAGAATGACCTTGTCAGTACGAGGGATTTGATCCAGCAACCTTTTGCGGTTCCTGGCCCTAACGCTCTAACCACTAGGCTACCTGCCGCCCCGACCCCTCTAAGATTACATACCAACACACAGGTTGGAAGACACAGCGCTCCTGGAACAGTTTAAGGGGTTAAGTGCCTTGCTCCAGGGCACAACGGCAGGAGATGACATCTAGGATTCGATGGGCAGAAACTCTTCCGGTAGCCGTAGTAAACAACAGGTAATGTGACTCACCACGTCGTAGTGTCCGTGCTGTGCCGACAGGTGCAGAGGGATCTGTCCCTCGTCTGATTGGCTGTTGACCGACGAACCAGACTTCAGCAGCGTCTTCATAGGCTCCGCCTTCCCCTGCCACGCCGCGTAGTGCAGCGGACGCATCCCTACGGCAACCACGGAGGAACACACTGAATCAGACTACGACCGGCAGAGTGAGTGAGTGTGTGTGTGTGTGTGTGTGTGTGTGTGTGTGTGTGTGTGTGTGTGTGTGTGTGTGTGTGTGTGTGTGTGTGTGTGTGTGTGTGTGTGTGTGTGTGTGTGTGTGTGTGTGTGTGTGTCTCACCCTTCTGGTCCCTGATGTCCACGGCGGCCTGAGACTCCAGCAGCAGAGAGATGAGCTCCAGGTTCCCGCTGAGAGCAGCATGGTGCAGCGGAGCAAACCTACACACACACACACATACACACACACACACACACACACACACACACACACACACACACACACACACACAGACACACACACAGACACACACAGACACACACACACACACACACACACACACACACACAGACACAGACACAGACACACACACACACACACACACACACACACACACACAGACAGACAGACACACACACACACACACACACACATTATTTAAGTTATTTAGGGCAAGGGTTGTAAAACGTTTTGGGTCCAGGAAAACCTTTTTGTGATTCATCAGTGACATCCCTCGTAATCAGAACTCGACAGAGATAAAAAGACTGATCAATCAAACCAAGGAGTTCTACTATGACTTCATGACCGGACAAACCAAGGAGTTCTACTATGACTTCATGACCGGACAAACCAAGGAGTTCTACTATGACTTCATGACTGGACAAACCAAGGAGTTCTACTATGACTTCATGACCGGACAAACCAAGGAGTTCTACTATGACTTCATGACTGGACAAACCAAGGAGTTCTACTATGACTTCATGACTGGACAAACCAAGGAGTTCTACTATGACTTCATGACCAATCAAACCAAGGAGTTCTACTATGACTTCATGACCGGACAAACCAAGAAGTTCTACTATGACTTCATGACTGGACAAACCAAGGAGTTCTACTATGACTTCATGACCAATCAAACCAAGGAGTTCTACTATGACTTCATGACCGGACAAACCAAGGAGTTCTACTATGACTTCATGACCAGACAAACCAAGGAGTTCTACTATGACTTCATGACCAGACAAACCAAGGAGTTCTACTATGACTTCATGACCGGACAAACCAATGAGTTCTACTATGACCTCATGACTGGACAAACAAAGGAGTTCTACTATGACTTCATGACTGGACAAACCAAGGAGTTCTACTATGACTTCATGACCAGACAAACCAAGGAGTTCTACTATGACTTCATGACCAGACAAACCAAGGAGTTCTACTATGACTTCATGACTGGACAAACCAAGGAGTTCTACTATGACTTCATGACCAGACAAACCAAGGAGTTCTACTATGACTTCATGACTGGACAAACCAAGGAGTTCTACTATGACTTCATGACTGGACAAACCAAGGAGTTCTACTATGACTTCATGACTGAACAAACCAAGGAGTTTTACTATGACTTCATGACCAGACAAACCAAGGAGTTCTACTATGACTTCATGACCAGACAAACCAAGGAGTTCTACTATGACTTCATGACCAGACAAACCAAGGAGTTCTACTATGACTTCATGACCAGACAAACCAAGGAGTTCTACTATGACTTCATGACCAATCAAACCAAGGAGTTCCACTATGACTTAATGACCGGACAAACCAAGGAGTTCTACTATGACTTCATGACCGGACAAACCAAGGAGTTCTACTATGACTTCATGACCAGACAAACCAAGGAGTTCTACTATGACTGGACAAACCAAGGAGTTCTACTATGACTGGACAAACCAAGGAGTTCTACTATGACTGGACAAACCAATGAGTTCTACTATGACTGGACAAACCAAGGAGTTCTACTATGACTTCATGACTGGACAAACCAAGGAGTTCTACTATGACTTCATGACCAATCAAACCAAGGAGTTCTACTATGACTTCATGACCGGACAAACCAAGAAGTTCTACTATGACTTCATGACTGGACAAACCAAGGAGTTCTACTATGACTTCATGACCAATCAAACCAAGGAGTTCTACTATGACTTCATGACCGGACAAACCAAGGAGTTCTACTATGACTTCATGACCAGACAAACCAAGGAGTTCTACTATGACTTCATGACCAGACAAACCAAGGAGTTCTACTATGACTTCATGACCGGACAAACCAATGAGTTCTACTATGACCTCATGACTGGACAAACAAAGGAGTTCTACTATGACTTCATGACTGGACAAACCAATGAGTTCTACTATGACTTCATGACCAGACAAACCAAGGAGTTCTACTATGACTTCATGACCAGACAAACCAAGGAGTTCTACTATGACTTCATGACCGGACAAACCAATGAGTTCTACTATGACCTCATGACTGGACAAACAAAGGAGTTCTACTATGACTTCATGACTGGACAAACCAATGAGTTCTACTATGACTTCATGACCAGACAAACCAAGGAGTTCTACTATGACTTCATGACCAGACAAACCAAGGAGTTCTACTATGACTTCATGACCAGACAAACCAAGGAGTTCTACTATGACTTCATGACTGGACAAACCAAGGAGTTCTACTATGACTTCATGACTGGACAAACCAAGGAGTTCTACTATGACTTCATGACTGAACAAACCAAGGAGTTTTACTATGACTTCATGACCAGACAAACCAAGGAGTTCTACTATGACTTCATGACCAGACAAACCAAGGAGTTCTACTATGACTTCATGACCAGACAAATCAAGGAGTTCTACTATGACTTCATGACCAGACAAACCAAGGAGTTCTACTATGACTTCATGACCAATCAAACCAAGGAGTTCTACTATGACTTCATGACCGGACAAACCAAGGAGTTCTACTATGACTTCATGACCGGACAAACCAAGGAGTTCTACTATGACTTCATGACCAGACAAACCAAGGAGTTCTACTATGACTTCATGACCGGACAAACCAAGGAGTTCTACTATGACTTCATGACCAGACAAACCAAGGAGTTCTACTATGACTGGACAAACCAAGGAGTTCTACTATGACTGGACAAACCAAGGAGTTCTACTATGACTGGACAAACCAATGAGTTCTACTATGACTGGACAAACCAAGGAGTTCTACTATGACTTCATGACTGGACAAACCAAGGAGTTCTACTATGACTTCATGACCAGACAAACCAAGGAGTTCTACTATGACTTCATGACTGGACAAACCAAGACTTCTACTATGACTTCATGACCAGACAAACCAAGGAGTTCTACTATGACTTCATGACTTGACAAACCAAGGAGTTCTACTATGACTTCATGACTGGACAAACCAAGGAGTTCTACTATGACTTCATGACCAGACAAACCAATTATTGTACCCTGGTAAGGAACATTGTAAAGGCTCTCTCTTGGCATCGGGGATTTTGTTTTTTTTATCGTGTGTGAGAAGCCCTGATTTAGGGCACAGTGGGAGGTATGGTAACTCCATAATGGACAGGAAGAGTCAACATGATGGACGAAGATGGATTAAAATACCAGCTGATATCATAATGGACTGGATTACAACAACCATCACTCAACCTGATACACAGACACACACTGGACTTCTATTGTGGGTTATCTAGCTAGCCCACCACATCTGTTTCCTGGTGTGTAGACTAACTCTTATCTACTACTGTCAGATGGATGGAGAAGGATAGGAGAGAGAGATGGAGAAGGAGAGGAGACAGGGATGGAGAAGGATAGGAGAGAGATGGAGAAGGAGAGGAGAGAGAGATGGAGAAGGAGAGGAGACAGGGATGGAGAAGGATAGGAGAGAGGGATGGAGAAGGAGAGGAGAGAGATGGAGAAGGAGAGGAGACAGGGATGGAGAGAGGGATGGAGAAGGAGAGGAGACAGGGATGGAGAAGGATAGGAGAGAGATGGAGAAGGAGAGGAGAGAGAGATGGAGAAGGAGAGGAGACAGGGATGGAGAAGGATAGGAGAGAGGGATGGAGAAGGAGAGGAGAGAGGGATGGAGAAGGATAGGAGAGAGGGATGGAGAAGGAGAGGAGACAGGGATGGAGAGAGGGATGGAGAAGGAGAGGAGAGAGATGGAGAAGGAGAGGAGACAGGGATGGAGAAGGAGAGGAGAGAGATGGAGAAGGAGAGGAGACAGGGATGGAGAGAGGGATGGAGAAGGAGAGGAGAGAGATGGAGAAGGAGAGGAGACAGGGATGGAGAGAGGGATGGAGAAGGAGAGGAGACAGGGATGGAGAAGGAGAGGAGAGAGAGATGGAGTTTTTTTAATTTTAACTAGGCAAGTCAGTTAAGAACAAATTCTTATTTACAATGACGGCCTACCGAGGAACAGTGGGTTAAATGCCTTGTTCAGGGGCAGAACAACATATTTTTACATTGTCAGCTCAGGGATTCGATCTAGCAACCTTTGGGTTTCTGGCCCAACACTCTAACCACTAGGAGGTTAGAGTGAGAAGGAGAGGAGAGAGGTATGGAGAAGGTGAGGAGACAGGGATGGAGAGAGGGGTGGAGAAGGAGAGGAGGGAGAGATGGATGAGAGGGGAGAAAGATGGAGAAGGAGAGGAGAGAGGGATGGAGAAGGAGAGGAGAGAGGGATGGAGAAGGAGAGGGGAGGAAAGAGGGATGGAGAAGGAGAGGAGAGAGATGGAGAGAGGGATGTGGGGAAGGATGAGAGAGGGATGGAGAGAGGGATGGAGAAGGAGAGGAGACATGGATGGAGAAGGAGAGGAGAGAGGGATGGAGGAGAGGAGAGAGGGATGGAGGAGAGAAGAGAGGGATGTGGGGAAGGATGAGAGAGAGGGATGGAGAGAGGGATGTAGGGAAGGATGAGAGAGTGTCAGTGTCAGTGTGAGGGATAGAGGCAGTGTGTGAGTGTCAGTGTGAGGGATAGAGGCAGTGTGTGAGTGTCAGTGTGAGGGATAGAGACAGTGTGTGAGTGTCAGTGTGAGGGATAGAGGCAGTGTGTGAGTGTCAGTGTGAGGGATAGAGGCACGCCCTGGTAATCCGCCTGTCTGGTAGGCTCGCGTCACTGGGCAGCTCTCGGCCGGGTTTCCCTTTGTAGTCCGTAATAGTTTTCAAGCCCCTTGCCACATCCGACGAGCGTCAGAGCCAGAATCCAGGTGAAAGCTACGATCCCTTATTGATGCCACTTGTTAAATCCACTTCAATCAGTGTAGATGAAGGGGAGGAGATGGGTTAAGGAAGGGTGCAACTCAATATTAGGAAGGTAATGGTTTGTCCAGCTAATGTTTTACTTCATTTTGTAAAGCAGACCCTCATGCCAAATTGTGTCAAAAT
>NW_024059918.1:0-10000 GCF_016432855.1 Salvelinus namaycush | reverse complement strand
GTGAAATGCTTGTGCTTCTAGTTCCGACAATGCAGTAATAACCAACAAGTAATCTAACCTAACAATTCCACAACTACTACCTTATACACACAAGTGTAAAGGGATAAAGAATATGTACATAAAGATATATGAATGAGTGATGGTACAGAACGGCATAGGCAAGATGCAGTAGATAATATAGAGTACAGTATATACATATGAGATGAGTAATGTAGGGTATGTAAACATTAAAGTGGCTAGTGATACATGTATTACATACATTTTACATACTGAGACAAGGATATCCCTACCAGCCAAACCCTCCCTAACCCGGACAACGCTATGCAAATTGTGCGTCGCCCCACGGACCTCCCGGTTGCGGCCGGCTGCGACAGAGCCTGGGCGTGAACCCAGAGACTCTGGTGGCGCAGCTAGCACTGCGATGCAGTGTCCTAGACCACTGCGCCACCCGGGAGGACATAAAGATGGCAAGATGCAGTAGATGATATAGAGTACAGTATATACATATGAGATGAGTAATGTAGGGTATGTAAACATTAAAGTGGCATAGTTTAAAGTGGCTAGTGATACATTTATTACATCCAATTTCTAATTATTAAAGTGGCTAGAGATTTGAGACAGTATGTTGGCAGCGGCCGCTCAATGTTAGTGACGTCTTCATCAACCGTCTCCGGGTGTCAGCCAATCAGACGATCCCGCAGGAGAAGAAGCCGGATGCGGAGTTCCCGGGTTGCCGTGGTTACACGTGGTCTGGGGTTGTGAGAGGCCGGGTTGGACGTACCGACCAAAGTCTCTAGAAACAGGAACACCGATACGGGCAGCGACCGTGTATTTAAGGGGTTAAGTTTTTGTTTTTGTTTTAGTTTTTTTTTACATTGAGAGACGAGTTTAAAGTTTTCTTTACTGACCATCATTTTACATTTACATTTAAGTCATTTAGCAGACGCTCTTATCCAGAGCGACTTACAAATTGGTGCATTCACCTTATGATATCCAGTGGAACAACCACTTTACAATATCCACTTTACACTTTACACTTTACAATATCCACACCGGCCAAACCCTCCCTAACCCGGACCCGGACGACGCTAAGCCAATTGTGCGTCGCCCCACGGACCTTTTCACTTGTCTGACTGACTTGCGTGATGCCGAGTTTCTCACACGACTGGCCTGTCTGGGTGATGCCAGATTATGATGCCGAGTTTCTCACACGACTGGCCTGTCTGGGTGATGCCAGATTATGATGCCGAGTTTCTCACACGACTGGCCTGTCTGGGTGATGCCAGATTATGTACGTGTCTTTACGTATCATTTTAGTGCAAATCCAACTGTTGTAACGTAGGTACAGTATGACACTAAGGAGATGAACATTACAGGTAACAGTTTATGACGTTAATTCAATTTTATTTTATTAATAATTGCTAGCAATGTTGCTTGCAAAATGTTTGCAGTTGTTCCCATAGATCGGCAGTACGTGGTTGCTCCAGGTATCACTGACCCTGGATAAGCTAGCGTCTGGGCTAACACAGCTAACCTTGTAGGTCAATAATATACCAGTTTTTCATAAAGAAAAATAGGCGTTTATAAATCGTGAGAGAAACAAGGTTTTCTTAAAACGAACCTCAATGTGGCGAGCTTCTTCTTGTCCCTCACGCTAGACTTTACAGCATCGATATGGCCGGCGTTGTTGACCGTTTCGAGACATTTTGATTGGTTTGACTTGTGGCGAGAGAGCCTTCCACTTGGCAACATCTAGTGGAAAGCCTTCCCAGAAGAGTGGAGGCTGTTGTAGCATCGAAGGGGGGGACCAACTCCATATTAATGCCTTCCCAGAAGAGTGGAGGCTGTTATAGCAGCAATGTTCCAGCATCTAGTGGAAAGCCTTCCCAGAAGAGTGGAGGCTGTTATAGCAGCAATGTTCCAACATCTAGTGGAAAGCCTTCCCAGAAGAGTGGAGGCTGTTATAGGAGCAATGTTCCAACATCTAGTGGAAAGCCTTCCCAGAAGAGTGGAGGCTGTTATAGCAGCAATGTTCCAACATCTAGTGGAAAGCCTTCCCAGAAGAGTGGAGGCTGTTATAGCAGCAATGTTCCAACATCTAGTGGAAAGCCTTCCCAGAAGAGTGGAGGCTGTTATAGCAGCAATGTTCCAACATCTAGTGGAAAGCCTTCCCAGAAGAGTGGAGGCTGTTATAGCAGCAATGTTCCAAAATCTAGTGGAAAGCCTTCCCAGAAGAGTGGAGGCTGTTATAGCAGCAAAGGGGGGGACCAACTCCATATTAATGCCTTCCCAGAAGAGTGGAGGCTGTTATAGCAGCAAAGGGGGGTCCAACTCCATATCAATGACTTCCCAGAAGAGTGGAGGCTGTTGTAGCATCGAAGGGGGGGACCAACTCCATATTAATGCCTTCCCAGAAGAGTGGAGGCTGTTGTAGCATCGAAGGGGGGGACCAACTCCATATTAATGCCTTCCCAGAAGAGTGGAGGCTGTTATAGCAGCAATGTTCCAACATCTAGTGGAAAGCCTTCCCAGAAGAGTGGAGGCTGTTATTACAGCAATGTTCCAACATCTAGTGGAAAGCCTTCCCAGAAGAGTGGAGGCTGTTATAGGAGCAATGTTCTAACATCTAGTGGAAAGCCTTCCCAGAAGAGTGGAGGCTATTATAGCAGCAATGTTCCAACATCTAGTGGAAAGCCTTCCCAGAAGAGTGGAGGCTGTTATAGCAGCAATGTTCCAACATCTAGTGGAAAGCCTTCCCAGAAGAGTGGAGGCTGTTATTACAGCAATGTTCCAACATCTAGTGGAAAGCCTTCCCAGAAGAGTGGAGGCTGTTATAGGAGCAATGTTCTAACATCTAGTGGAAAGCCTTCCCAGAAGAGTGGAGGCTATTATAGCAGCAATGTTCCAACATCTAGTGGAAAGCCTTCCCAGAAGAGTGGAGGCTGTTATAGCAGCAATGTTCCATCATCTAGTGGAAAGCCTTCCAAGAAAAGAGTGGAGGCTGTTATAGCAGCAATGTTCCAACATCTAGTGGAAAGCCTTCCCAGAAGAGTGGAGGCTGTTATAGCAGCAATGTTCCAGCATCTAGTGGAAAGCCTTCCCAGAAGAGTGGAGGCTGTTATAGGAGCAATGTTCTAACATCTAGTGGAAAGCCTTCCCAGAAGAGTGGAGGCTGTTATAGCAGCAATGTTCCAGCATCTAGTGGAAAGCCTTCCCAGAAGAGTGGAGGCTGTTATAGGAGCAATGTTCCAACATCTAGTGGAAAGCCTTCCCAGAAGAGTGGAGGCTGTTATAGCAGCAATGTTCCAACATCTAGTGGAAAGCCTTCCCAGAAGAGTGGAGGCTGTTATTACAGCAATGTTCCAACATCTAGTGGAAAGCCTTCCCAGAAGAGTGGAGGCTATTATAGCAGCAATGTTCCAACATCTAGTGGAAAGCCTTCCCAGAAGAGTGGAGGCTATTATAGCAGCAATGTTCCATCATCTAGTGGAAAGCCTTCCCAGAAGAGTGGAGGCTGTTATAGCAGCAATGTTCCAACATCTAGTGGAAAGCCTTCCCAGAAGAGTGGAGGCTGTTATAGCAGCAATGTTCCAGCATCTAGTGGAAAGCCTTCCCAGAAGAGTGGAGGCTGTTATAGGAGCAATGTTCTAACATCTAGTGGAAAGCCTTCCCAGAAGAGTGGAGGCTGTTATAGCAGCAATGTTCCAGCATCTAGTGGAAAGCCTTCCCAGAAGAGTGGAGGCTGTTATAGGAGCAATGTTCCAACATCTAGTGGAAAGCCTTCCCAGAAGAGTGGAGGCTGTTATAGCAGCAATGTTCCAACATCTAGTGGAAAGCCTTCCCAGAAGAGTGGAGGCTGTTATAGCAGCAATGTTCCAACATCTAGTGGAAAGCCTTCCCAGAAGAGTGGAGGCTGTTATAGCAGCAATGTTCCAACATCTAGTGGAAAGCCTTCCCAGAAGAGTGGAGGCTGTTATAGCAGCAATGTTCCAACATCTAGTGGAAAGCCTTCCCAGAAGAGTGGAGGCTGTTATAGCAGCAATGTTCCAACATCTAGTGGAAAGCCTTCCCAGAAGAGTGGAGGCTGTTATAGCAGCAAAGGGGGGTCCAACTCCATATCAATGACTTCCCAGAAGAGTGGAGGCTGTTATAGCAGCAAAGGGGGGACCAACTCCATATTAATGACTTCCCAGAAGAGTGGAGGCTGTTATAGCAGTAAAGGGGGGACCAACTGCATATTAATGACTTCCCAGAAGAGTGGAGGCTGTTATAGCAGCAAAGGGGGGACCAACTGCATATTAATGACCGTGATTTTGGAATGAGATGTTGGACCAGCAGCCGTCCACATACTCAAATTAAATCAACGTTTATTTGTCACGTGCGCCGAATCCACTAGGTGTAGACTTTACAGTGAAATGCTTACTTACAAGCTCTAACCAATAGTGCGAAAAAAAGGTGTGTGTGTGTGTGTGTGTGTGTGTGTGTGTGTGTGTGTGTGTGTGTGTGTGTGTGTGTGTGTGTGTGTGTGTGTGTGTGTGTGTGTGTAGGTAAGTAAAGAAATAAAACAACAGTAAAAAGACATTTGAAAATAAGAGTAGCAAGGCAGTATGTACATGTAGGTATCGTTAAAGTGACAATGCATATATGATGAACAGAAAGTAGCAGTAGCGTAAAAGAGGGGTTGGTGGGTGGCGGGTGGGACACAATGCAGATAGCCCGGTTAGCCAATGTGCGGGGGCACTGGTTGGTCGGCCCAATTGAAGTAGTATGTACATGAATGTATATTTAAAGTGACTATGCATATAAGATAAACAGAGAGAAGCAGCAGCGTAAAAGAGGGGTTGGGGGGGGCAATGCAAATAGTCTGGGTAGCCATTTGATTACCTGTTCAGGAGTCTTATGGCTTGGGGGTAAAAACTGTTGAGAAGCCTTTTTGTCCTAGACTTGGCACTCCGGTATTGCTTGCCATGAGGTAGTAGAGAGAACGGTCTATGACTGGGGTGGCTGGGGTCTTTGACAATTTTTAGGGCCTTTCTCTGCCACTGCCTGGTATAGAGGTCCTGGATGGCAGGCAGCTTGTGATGTACTGGGCCGTACGCACTACCCTCTGCAGTGCCTTGCGGTCGGCGGCCGAGCAGTTGCCGTACCAGGCAGTGATGCAACCAGTCAGGATGCTCTCGATGTTGCAGCTGTAGGACCTTTTGAGGATCTCAGGACCCATGCCAAATCTTTTTAGTTTCCTGAGGGGGAATAGGTTTTGTCGTGCGCTCTTCACGACTGTCTTGGTGTGTTTGGACCATTCTAGGTTCTAGTTTGTTGTTGATGTGGACACCAAGGAATTTGAAGCTCTCAACCTGCTCCACTACAGCCCCGTCGATGAGAATGGGGGTGTAATCGGTCCTCCTTTTCCTGTAGTCCACAATCATCTCCTAAATCTTGATCACATTGAGGGAGAGGTTGTTATCCTGGCACAACACGGCCAGGTCTCTGAAATCCTACCTATAGGCTGTCTCGTCGTTGTCGGTGATCAGGCCACTGTTGTGTCGTCTGAAAATGTAATGATGTTGTTGGACTCGTGCCTGGCCATGCAGTCGTGGGTGAACAGGGAGTATAGAAGGGGACTGAGCACGCACCCCTGGGGAGCTCCAGTGTTGAGGATCAGCGTGGCAGATGTGTTGTTGCCTACCCTTACCATCTGGAGGCAGCCCGTCAGGAAGTCCAGGATCCAGTTGCAGAGGGAGGTGTTTAGTCCCAGGGTCCTTAGCTTAGTGATGAGCTTTGAGGGCACTATGGTGTTGAACGCTGATCTGTAGTCAATGAATAGCATTCTCACATAGGTGTTCCTTTTGTCCAGGTGGGAAAGGGCAGCATGGAGTGCAATAGAGATTGCATCATCTGTGAATCTGTTTGGGCGGTATGCGAATTGGACTGGGTCTAGGGTTTCTGGGATAATGGTGTTGATGTGAGCCATTACCAACCTTTCAAAGCACTTCATGGCTACAGATGTGAGTGCTACGGGTCTGTAGTCATTTAGGCAGGTTACCTTGTGTTCTTGGGCACAGGAACTATGGTGGCCTGCTTAAAACATGTCTTACAGACTCAGACAGGGAGAGGTTGAAAATGTCAGTGAAGACACTTGCCAGTTGGTTAGCGCATCCTGGTAATCCATCTGGCCCTGCGGCCTTGTGAATGTTGACCTGTTTAAAGGTCTTACTCACATCGGCAAAGGAGAGCGTGATCACACAGTCTTCCGGAACAGCTGGTGCTATCATGCATGTTTCAGTGTTATTTGCCTCAAAGCGAGCATAGAAGAAGTTTAGTTCGTCTGTTATGCTCGTGTCACTGGGCAGCTCTCAGCTGTGCTTCCTCTTTGTAGTCTGTAATGGTTTGCAAGCCCTGCCACATCTGACGAGCGTCAGAGCCGGTGTATTACGATTCGATCTTAGTCCTATATTGACGCTTTACCTGGTTCGTCGGAGGGCAAAGCGGGATTTCTTATAAGCTTCCGGGTTAGTGTCCCGCTCCTTGAAAGCGGCAGCTTTAGCCGTTTAGCTCCGTGCGGATGTTGCCTGTAATCCATGGCTTCTGGTTGGGGTATGTACGTACGGTCACTGTGGGGACGACGTCCTCAATGCACTTATTGACGAAGCCAGTGACTGATGTGGTGTACTCCTCAATGCCATCGGATGAATCACAGAACATTCCAGTCTGCAAAACTGTCCTGTAGCTTAGCATCTGCTTCATCTGACCACTTTTTTATTGATCGAGTCACTGGTGCTTCCTGCTTTAATACAGTGTTATATGATTAAAATAGAGACATTGCAAATATCATGTTATGTCTAAATACAGTGTTGTAACAATGTGCAAATAGTTAAAGTACAAAAGGGAAGATAAATAAACAGATAATTGTAGGTTGTATTTAAATAGTTAAAGTAAATAAACATAAATATGGGTTGTGTTTACAATGGTGTTTGTTCTTCACTGGTTGCCCTTTTCTCGTGGCAACAGGTCATACATCTTGCTGCTGTGATGGAACACTGTGGTATTTCACCCAGTAGATATGGGAGTTTAACAAAATTGGGTTTATTTTCGAAAATCTCTCTCTCTCTCTCTCTCTCTCTCTCTCTCTCTCTCCTAGACTAATGGCACGCTTGAGGCCAATTCTTTGTGCGTTTGCATGTGCGTGTGTGTGTGTGTGTGTGTGTGTGTGTGTGTGTGTGTGTGTGTGTGTGTGTGTGTGTGTGTGTGTGTGTGTGTGTGTGTATTCATTTGTTGTCATCATAAAAAAGACCAAGCCTTTCCCACTGTCATCATAAAAGGGCAGAGATGCTGAGAGGGAGTGGGAGGGCAGCCAACATCACACACACTCACTGCCAGAGAGAGAGAGAGACAGGCTGTGAGAAACAAAAAGGCTGTGCAACCACTGCACCACAGCAGAACCTGAGACGGAGCTGCATTTCCTGACAAAATGTAAAAAATATAAAACAATTAGAGAGTGTCATTTCGCCAAATTTGAAACCCTTATTCAAGGTTTCAAAGACCTCTCTGATGAGGATAGGCTACCCGTCCTGTTGGGGGAGGACGCAGTGGAGCAATCAGGTTATCGGGGACAGATGTGGAGCAATCAGGTTATCGGGGACAGCTGTGGTCCAATCAGGTCGTCAGGGACAGCTGTGGTAAATCAGGTCGTCAGGGACAGCTGTGGTCCAATCAGGTCGCCAGGGACAGCTGTGGTCCAATCAGGTCGTCAGGGACAGCTGTGGTCCAATCAGGTCGTCAGGGACAGCTGTGGTCCAATCAGGTCGTCAGGGACAGCTGTGGTAAATCAGGTCGTCAGGGACAGCTGTGGTCCAATCAGGTCGTCAGGGACAGCTGTGGTCCAATCAGGTCGTCAGGGACAGCTGTGGTCCAATCAGGTCGTCAGGGACAGCTGTGGTCCAATCAGGTCGCCAGGGACAGCTGTGGTCCAATCAGGTCGTCAGGGACAGCTGTGGTCCAATCAGGTCGTCAGGGACAGCTGTGGTCCAATCAGGTCATCAGGGACAGCTGTGGTCCAATCAGGTCGCCAGGGACAGCTGTGGTCCAATCAGATCGTCAGGGACAGCTGTGGTAAATCAGGTCATCAGGGACAGCTGTGGTCAAATCAGGTCGTCAGGGACAGCTGTGGTCCAATCAGGTCGTCAGGGACAGCTGTGGTCCAATCAGGTCGTCAGGGACAGCTGTGGTAAATCAGGTCATCAGGGACAGCTGTGGTCCAATCAGATCGTCAGGGACAGCTGTGGTAAATCAGGTCGTCAGGGACAGCTGTGGTCCAATCAGGTCGTCAGGGACAGCTGTGGTCCAATCAGGTCATCAGGGACAGCTGTGGTCCAATCAGGTCATCAGGGACAGCTGTGGTCCAATCAGGTCGTCAGGGACAGCTGTGGTCCAATCAGGTCGTCAGGGACAGCTGTGGTCCAATCAGATCGTCAGGGACAGCTGTGGTAAATCAGGTCATCAGGGACAGCTGTGGTCCAATCAGATCGTCAGGGACAGCTGTGGTAAATCAGGTCGTCAGGGACAGCTGTGGTCCAATCAGGTCGTCAGGGACAGCTGTGGTCCAATCAGGTCATCAGGGACAGCTGTGGTCCAATCAGGTCGCCAGGGACAGCTGTGGTCCAATCAGATCGTCAGGGACAGCTGTGGTAAATCAGGTCATCAGGGACAGCTGTGGTCAAATCAGGTCGTCAGGGACAGCTGTGGTCCAATCAGGTCGTCAGGGACAGCTGTGGTCAAATCAGGTCGTCAGGGACAGCTGTGGTCCAATCAGATCGTCAGGGACAGCTGTGGTCCAATCAGGTCATCAGGGACAGCTGTGGTCCAATCAGATCGTCAGGGACAGCTGTGGTCCAATCAGGTCATCAGGGACAGCTGTGGTCCAATCAGGTCATCAGGGACAGCTGTGGTCCAATCAGATCGTCAGGGACAGCTGTGGTAAATCAGGTCGTCAGGGACCGCTGTGGTCCAATCAGGTCGTCAGGGACCGCTGTGGTCCAATCAGGTCGTCAGGGACCGCTGTGGTCCAATCAGGTCGTCAGGGACAGCTGTGGTCCAATCAGGTCGTCAGGGACAGCTGTGGTCCAATCAGGTCATCAGGGACAGCTGTGGTCCAATCAGGTCGTCAGGGACAGCTGTGGTCCAATCAGGTCGTCAGGGACAGCTGTGGTCCAATCAGGTCGTCAGGGACAGCTGTGGTCCAATCAGGTCGTCAGGGACAGCTGTGGTAAATCAGGTCGTCAGGGACAGCTGTGGTCCAATCAGGTCGTCAGGGACAGCTGTGGTCCAATCAGGTCGTCAGGGACAGCTGTGGTAAATCAGGTCATCAGGGACAGCTGTGGTCCAATCAGGTCGTCAGGGACAGCTGTGGTCCAATCAGATCGTCAGGGACAGCTGTGGTAAATCAGGTCGTCAGGGACAGCTGTGGTCCAATCAGGTCGTCAGGGACAGCTGTGGTCCAATCAGGTCGTCAGGGACAGCTGTGGTCCAATCAGATCGTCAGGGACAGCTGTGGTAAATCAGGTCATCAGGGACAGCTGTGGTCAAATCAGGTCGTCAGGGACAGCTGTGGTCCAATCAGGTCGTCAGGGACAGCTGTGGTCCAATCAGGTCGTCAGGGACAGCTGTGGTCCAATCAGGTCGTCAGGGACAGCAGTGGTCCAATCAGGTCGTCAGGGACAGCTGTGGTCCAATCAGGTCGTCAGGGACAGCTGTGGTCCAATCAGGTCGTCAGGGACAGCTGTGGTCCAATCAGGTCGTCAGGGACAGCTGTGGTCCAATCAGGTCGCCAGGGACAGCTGTGGTCCAATCAGATCGTCAGGGACAGCTGTGGTCAAATCAGGTCGTCAGGGACCGCTGTGGTCCAATCAGGTCGTCAGGGACAGCTGTGGTCCAATCAGGTCGTCAGGGACAGCTGTGGTCCAATCAGGTCGTCGGGGAAAGCTGTGTACCAATCCGGTCGTCA
>NW_024059917.1:0-29873 GCF_016432855.1 Salvelinus namaycush | reverse complement strand
TATGACAGACCAGCTGGATCTACTGGCTCAATTATATTACGAAAGACTAGCTAGATGTACTGTCTCTAGTATATTTTGACAGACCAGCTAGATCTAATATCTCTATTATATTATGTCAGACCAGCTACATCTACTGTATCAATTATATTATGGCAGACTAGCTAGATATACTGTCTCTACTATATTATGACAGACCATCTACATCTACTGTCTCTATTATATTATGACAGACCAGCTAGATCTACTGTCTCTATTATATTATGACAGACCAGCTAGACCTACTGTCTCTATTATATTATGACAGACCAGCTAGATCGAATGTCTCTATTATATTATGACAGACCAGCTAGATCTACTGTCTCTATTATATTATGACAGATCAGCTAGATCTACTGTCTCTATTATATTTTGACAGACCAGCTAGATCTACTGTCTCTATTATATTATGACAGACCAGCTAGACCTACTGTCTCTATTATATTATGACAGACCAGCTAGATCGAATGTCTCTATTATATTATGACAAACCAGCTAGATCTACTGTCTCTATTATATTATGACAGACCAGCTAGATCTACCGTCTCTATTATATTATGACACACCAGCTAGATCTAATGTCTCTATTATATTATGACATCCCAGCTAGATCTACTGTCTCTATTATATTATGGCAGACTAGCTAGGTCTACTGTCTCTATTATATTATGACAGACCAGCTGGATCTACTGTCTCAATTATATTACGAAAGACTAGCTAGATGTACTGTCTCTAGTATATTTTGACAGACCAGCTAGATCTAATATCTCTATTATATTATGTCAGACCAGCTACATCTACTGTATCAATTATATTATGGCAGACTAGCTAGATCTACTGTCTCTACTATATTATGACAGACCATCTACATCTACTGTCTCTATTATATTATGACAGACCAGCTAGATCTACTGTCTCTATTATATTATGACAGACCAGCTAGACCTACTGTCTCTATTATATTATGACAGACCAGCTAGATCGAATGTCTCTATTATATTATGACAGACCAGCTAGATGTACTGTCTCTATTATATTATGACAGATCAGCTAGATCTACTGTCTCTATTATATTTTGACAGACCAGCTAGATCTACTGTCTCTATTATATTATGACAGACCAGCTAGACCTACTGTCTCTATTATATTATGACAGACCAGCTAGATCGAATGTCTCTATTATATTATGACAGACCAGCTAGATCTACTGTCTCTATTATATTATGACAGATCAGCTAGATCTACTGTCTCTATTATATTTTGACAGACCAGCTAGATCTACAGTATCTATTATATTATGACAGACCAGCTAGATCTACTGCCTCTATTATATTCTGACAGACCAGCTAGATCTACAGTATCTATTATATTATGACAGACCAGCTAGATCTACTGTCTCTATTATATTATGACAGATCAGCTAGATCTACTGTCTCTATTATATTTTGACAGACCAGCTAGATCTACAGTATCTATTATATTATGACAGACCAGCTAGATCTACTGTCTCTATTATATTATGACAGGCCAGCTAGATCTACTGTCTCTATTATATCATGACAGACCAGCTAGATTACTGTCTCTATTATATTATGACAGACCAGCTACATCTACTGTCTATATTATATTATGACAGACCACCTAGATCTACTGTCTCTATTATATCATGACAGACCAGCTAGATCTAATGTCTCTATTATATTATGACAGACCAGCTAGATGTAATGTCTCTATTATATTATGGAAGACTAGCTAGATCTACTGTCTCTATTGAATTATGGCAGACCAGCTAGATCTACAGTATATCTTATATTATGACAGACCAGCTAGATCTACTGTCTCTATTATATTATGACAGACCAGTTAGATCTACTGTCTCTATTATATTATGACAGACCAGCTAGATCTACTGTCTCTATTATATTATGACAGATCAGCTAGATCTACTGTCTCTATTATATTATGACAGACCAGCTAGATCTACTGTCTCTATTATATTATGAAAAACCAGCTAAATCTACTGTCTCTATTATATTATGACATACCAGCTAGATCTACTGGCTCTATTATATTATGACAGACCAGCTAGATCTAATGTCTCTATTATATTATGACAGACCAGCTAGATCTACTGTCTCTATTATATTATGACAGATCAGCTAGATTTACATTCTCTATTATATGTTGACAGACCAGCTAGATCTACTGTCTCTATTATATTATGACAGACCAGCTAGACCTACTGTCTCTATTATATTATGACAGACCAGCTAGATCGAATGTCTCTATTATATTATGACAGACCAGCTAGACCTACTGTCTCTATTATATTATGACAGACCAGCTAGATCTACTGTCTCTATTATATTATGACAGACCAGCTAGACCTACTGTCTCTATTATATTATGACAGACCAGCTAGATCGAATGTCTCTATTATATTATGACAGACCAGCTAGATCTACTGTCTCTATTATATTATGACATATCAGCTAGATCTACTGTCTTTATTATATTTTGACAGACCATCTAGATCTGCAGTATATATTATATTATGACAGACCAGCTAGATCTACTGCCTCTATTATATTCTGACAGACCAGCTAGATCTAATGTCTCTATTATATTATGACAAACCAGCTAGATCTACTGTCTCTATTATATTATGACAGACCAGCTAGATCTACAGTATCTTTTATATTATGACAGACCAGCTAGATCTACTGACTCTATTATATTCTGACGGACCAGCTAGATCTAATGTCTCTATTATATTATGACAAACCTGCTAGATCTACTGTCTCTATTATATTATGACAGACCAGCTAGATCTACCGTCTCTATTATATTAATACACACCAGCTAGATCTAATGTCTCTATTATATTATGACATCCCAGCAAGATCTACTGTCTCTATTATATTATGGCAGACTAGCTAGGTCTACTGTCTCTATTATATTATGACAGACCAGCTGGATCTACTGGCTCAATTATATTACGAAAGACTAGCTATTTGTACTGTCTCTAGTATATTTTGACAGACCAGCTAGATCCAATATCTCTATTATATTATGTCAGACCAGCTACATCTACTGTATCAATTATATTATGGCAGACTAGCTAGATATACTGTCTCTACTATATTATGACAGACCATCTACATCTACTGTCTCTATTATATTATGACAGACCAGCTAGATCTACTGTCTCTATTATATTATGACAGACCAGCTAGACCTACTGTCTCTATTATATTATGACAGACCAGCTAGATCGAATGTCTCTATTATATTATGACAGACCAGCTAGATCTACTGTCTCTATTATATTATGACAGATCAGCTAGATCTACTGTCTCTATTATATTTTGACAGACCAGCTAGATCTACTGTCTCTATTATATTATGACAGACCAGCTAGACCTACTGTCTCTATTATATTATGACAGACCAGCTAGATCGAATGTCTCTATTATATTTTGACAAACCAGCTAGATCTACTGTCTCTATTATATTATGACAGACCAGCTAGATCTACCGTCTCTATTATATTATGACACACCAGCTAGATCTAATGTCTCTATTATATTATGACATCCCAGCTAGATCTACTGTCTCTATTATATTATGGCAGACTAGCTAGGTCTACTGTCTCTATTATATTATGACAGACCAGCTGGATCTACTGTCTCAATTATATTACGAAAGACTAGCTAGATGTACTGTCTCTAGTATATTTTGACAGACCAGCTAGATCTAATATCTCTATTATATTATGTCAGACCAGCTACATCTACTGTATCAATTATATTATGGCAGACTAGCTAGATCTACTGTCTCTACTATATTATGACAGACCATCTACATCTACTGTCTCTATTATATTATGACAGACCAGCTAGATCTACTGTCTCTATTATATTATGACAGACCAGCTAGATCTACTGTCTCTATTATATTATGACAGACCAGCTAGATCTAATGTCTCTATTATATTATGACAGACCAGCTAGATCTACTGTCTCTATTATGTTATGACAAACCAGCTAGATCTACAGTCTCTATTATATTATGACAGACCAGCTAGATCTACTGTCTCTATTATATGACAGATCAGCTAGATCTAATGTCTCTATTATATTATGACAGACCAGCTAGATCTACAGTATCTATTATATTATGACAGACCAGCTAGATCTACTGCCTCTATTATATTATGACAGACCAGCTAGATCTAATGTCTCTATTATATTATGACAAACCAGCTAGATCTACTGTCTCTATTATATTATGACAGACCAGCGAGATCTACCGTCTCTATTATATTAATACACACCAGCTAGATCTAATGTCTCTATTATATTATGACATCCCAGCTAGATCTACTGTCTCTATTATATTATGGCAGACTAGCTAGGTCTACTGTCTCTATTATATTATGACAGACCAGCTGGATCTACTGTCTCAATTATATTACGAAAGACTAGCTAGATGTACTGTCTCTAGTATATTTTGACAGACCAGCTAGATCTAATATCTCTATTATATTATGTCAGACCAGCTACATCTACTGTATCAATTATATTATGGCAGACTAGCTAGATATACTGTCTCTACTATATTATGACAGACCATCTACATCTACTGTCACTATTATATTATGACAGACCAGCTAGATCTACTGTCTCTATTATATTATGACAGACCAGCTAGACCTACTGTCTCTATTATATTATGACAGACCAGCTAGATCGAATGTCTCTATTATATTATGACAGACCAGCTAGATCTACTGTCTCTATTATATTATGACAGATCAGCTAGATCTACTGTCTCTATTATATTTTGACAGACCAGCTAGATCTACTGTCTCTATTATATTATGACAGACCAGCTAGACCTACTGTCTCTATTATATTATGACAGACCAGCTAGATCGAATGTCTCTATTATATTATGACAAACCAGCTAGATCTACTGTCTCTATTATATTATGACAGACCAGCTAGATCTACCGTCTCTATTATATTATGACACACCAGCTAGATCTAATGTCTCTATTATATTATGACATCCCAGCTAGATCTACTGTCTCTATTATATTATGGCAGACTAGCTAGGTCTACTGTCTCTATTATATTATGACAGACCAGCTGGATCTACTGTCTCAATTATATTACGAAAGACTAGCTAGATGTACTGTCTCTAGTATATTTTGACAGACCAGCTAGATCTAATATCTCTATTATATTATGTCAGACCAGCTACATCTACTGTATCAATTATATTATGGCAGACTAGCTAGATCTACTGTCTCTACTATATTATGACAGACCATATACATCTACTGTCTCTATTATATTATGACAGACCAGCTAGATCTACTGTCTCTATTATATTATGACAGACCAGCTAGACCTACTGTCTCTATTATATTATGACAGACCAGCTAGATCGAATGTCTCTATTATATTATGACAGACCAGCTAGATTTACTGTCTCTATTATATTATGACAGATCAGCTAGATCTACTGTCTCTATTATATTTTGACAGACCAGCTAGATCTACTGTCTCTATTATATTATGACAGACCAGCTAGACCTACTGTCTCTATTATATTATGACAGACCAGCTAGATCGAATGTCTCTATTATATTATGACAGACCAGCTAGATCTACTGTCTCTATTATATTATGACAGATCAGCTAGATCTACTGTCTCTATTATATTTTGACAGACCAGCTAGATCTACAGTATCTATTATATTATGACAGACCAGCTAGATCTACTGCCTCTATTATATTCTGACAGACCAGCTAGATCTACAGTATCTATTATATTATGACAGACCAGCTAGATCTACTGTCTCTATTATATTATGACAGATCAGCTAGATCTACTGTCTCTATTATATTTTGACAGACCAGCTAGATCTACAGTATCTATTATATTATGACAGACCAGCTAGATCTACTGTCTCTATTATATTATGACAGGCCAGCTAGATCTACTGTCTCTATTATATCATGACAGACCAGCTAGATTACTGTCTCTATTATATTATGACAGACCAGCTAGATCTACTGTCTATATTATATTATGACAGACCACCTAGATTTACTGTCTCTATTATATCATGACAGACCAGCTAGATCTAATGTCTCTATTATATTATGACAGACCAGCTAGATGTAATGTCTCTATTATATTATGGAAGACTAGCTAGATCTACTGTCTCTATTGAATTATGGCAGACCAGCTAGATCTACAGTATATCTTATATTATGACAGACCAGCTAGATCTACTGTCTCTATTATATTATGACAGACCAGTTAGATCTACTGTCTCTATTATATTATGACAGACCAGCTAGATCTACTGTCTCTATTATATTATGACAGATCAGCTAGATCTACTGTCTCTATTATATTATGACAGACCAGCTAGATCTACTGTCTCTATTATATTATGAAAAACCAGCTAAATCTACTGTCTCTATTATATTATGACATACCAGCTAGATCTACTGGCTCTATTATATTATGACAGACCAGCTAGATCTAATGTCTCTATTATATTATGACAGACCAGCTAGATCTACTGTCTCTATTATATTATGACAGATCAGCTAGATCTACAGTCTCTATTATATGTTGACAGACCAGCTAGATCTACTGTCTCTATTATATTATGACAGACCAGCTAGACCTACTGTCTCTATTATATTATGACAGACCAGCTAGATCGAATGTCTCTATTATATTATGACAAACCAGCTAGATCTACTGTCTCTATTATATTATGACAGACCAGCTAGATCTACTGTCTCTATTATGTTATGACAAACCAGCTAGATCTACAGTCTCTATTATATTATGACAGACCAGCTAGATCTACTGTCTCTATTATATGACAGATCAGCTAGATCTAATGTCTCTATTATATTATGACAGACCAGCTAGATCTACAGTATCTATTATATTATGACAGACCAGCTAGATCTACTGCCTCTATTATATTCTGACGGACCAGCTAGATCTAATGTCTCTATTATATTATGACAAACCAGCTAGATCTACTGTCTCTATTATATTATGACAGACCAGCTAGATCTACCGTCTCTATTATATTAATACACACCAGCTAGATCTAATGTCTCTATTATATTATGACATCCCAGGAAGATCTACTGTCTCTATTATATTATGGCAGACTAGCTAGGTCTACTGTCTCTATTATATTATGACAGACCAGCTGGATCTACTGTCTCAATTATATTACGAAAGACTAGCTAGATGTACTGTCTCTAGTATATTTTGACAGACCAGCTAGATCTAATATCTCTATTATATTATGTCAGACCAGCTACATCTACTGTATCAATTATATTATGGCAGACTAGCTAGATATACTGTCTCTACTATATTATGACAGACCATCTACATCTACTGTCTCTATTATATTATGACAGACCAGCTAGATCTACTGTCTCTATTATATTATGACAGACCAGCTAGACCTACTGTCTCTATTATATTATGACAGACCAGCTAGATCGAATGTCTCTATTATATTATGACAGACCAGCTAGATCTACTGTCTCTATTATATTATGACAGATCAGCTAGATCTACTGTCTCTATTATATTTTGACAGACCAGCTAGATCTACTGTCTCTATTATATTATGACAGACCAGCTAGACCTACTGTCTCTATTATATTATGACAGACCAGCTAGATCGAATGTCTCTATTATATTATGACAAACCAGCTAGATCTACTGTCTCTATTATATTATGACAGACCAGCTAGATCTACCGTCTCTATTATATTATGACACACCAGCTAGATCTAATGTCTCTATTATATTATGACATCCCAGCTAGATCTACTGTCTCTATTATATTATGGCAGACTAGCTAGGTCTACTGTCTCTATTATATTATGACAGACCAGCTGGATCTACTGTCTCAATTATATTACGAAAGACTAGCTAGATGTACTGTCTCTAGTATATTTTGACAGACCAGCTAGATCTAATATCTCTATTATATTATGTCAGACCAGCTACATCTACTGTATCAATTATATTATGGCAGACTAGCTAGATCTACTGTCTCTACTATATTATGACAGACCATCTACATCTACTGTCTCTATTATATTATGACAGACCAGCTAGATCTACTGTCTCTATTATATTATGACAGACCAGCTAGACCTACTGTCTCTATTATATTATGACAGACCAGCTAGATCGAATGTCTCTATTATATTATGACAGACCAGCTAGATGTACTGTCTCTATTATATTATGACAGATCAGCTAGATCTACTGTCTCTATTATATTTTGACAGACCAGCTAGATCTACTGTCTCTATTATATTATGACAGACCAGCTAGACCTACTGTCTCTATTATATTATGACAGACCAGCTAGATCGAATGTCTCTATTATATTATGACAGACCAGCTAGATCTACTGTCTCTATTATATTATGACAGATCAGCTAGATCTACTGTCTCTATTATATTTTGACAGACCAGCTAGATCTACAGTATCTATTATATTATGACAGACCAGCTAGATCTACTGCCTCTATTATATTCTGACAGACCAGCTAGATCTACAGTATCTATTATATTATGACAGACCAGCTAGATCTACTGTCTCTATTATATTATGACAGATCAGCTAGATCTACTGTCTCTATTATATTTTGACAGACCAGCTAGATCTACAGTATCTATTATATTATGACAGACCAGCTAGATCTACTGTCTCTATTATATTATGACAGGCCAGCTAGATCTACTGTCTCTATTATATCATGACAGACCAGCTAGATTACTGTCTCTATTATATTATGACAGACCAGCTACATCTACTGTCTATATTATATTATGACAGACCACCTAGATCTACTGTCTCTATTATATCATGACAGACCAGCTAGATCTAATGTCTCTATTATATTATGACAGACCAGCTAGATGTAATGTCTCTATTATATTATGGAAGACTAGCTAGATCTACTGTCTCTATTGAATTATGGCAGACCAGCTAGATCTACAGTATATCTTATATTATGACAGACCAGCTAGATCTACTGTCTCTATTATATTATGACAGACCAGTTAGATCTACTGTCTCTATTATATTATGACAGACCAGCTAGATCTACTGTCTCTATTATATTATGACAGATCAGCTAGATCTACTGTCTCTATTATATTATGACAGACCAGCTAGATCTACTGTCTCTATTATATTATGAAAAACCAGCTAAATCTACTGTCTCTATTATATTATGACATACCAGCTAGATCTACTGGCTCTATTATATTATGACAGACCAGCTAGATCTAATGTCTCTATTATATTATGACAGACCAGCTAGATCTACTGTCTCTATTATATTATGACAGATCAGCTAGATCTACAGTCTCTATTATATGTTGACAGACCAGCTAGATCTACTGTCTCTATTATATTATGACAGACCAGCTAGACCTACTGTCTCTATTATATTATGACAGACCAGCTAGATCGAATGTCTCTATTATATTATGACAAACCAGCTAGATCTACTGTCTCTATTATATTATGACAGACCAGCTAGATCTACCGTCTCTATTATATTATGACACACCAGCTAGATCTAATGTCTCTATTATATTATGACATCCCAGCTAGATCTACTATCTCTATTATATTATGGCAGACTAGCTAGGTCTACTGTCTCTATTATATTATGACAGACCAGCTGGATCTACTGGCTCAATTATATTACGAAAGACTAGCTATATGTACTGTCTCTAGTATATTTTGACAGACCAGCTAGATCTAATATCTCTATTATATTATGTCAGACCAGCTACATCTACTGTATCAATTATATTATGGCAGACTAGCTAGATCTACTGTCTCTACTATATTATGACAGACCATCTACATCTACTGTCTCTATTATATTATGACAGACCAGCTAGATCTACTGTCTCTATTATATTATGACAGACTAGCTAGACCTACTGTCTCTATTATATTATGACAGACCAGCTAGATCGAATGTCTCTATTATATTATGACAGACCAGCTAGATCTACTGTCTCTATTATATTATGACAGATCAGCTAGATCTACTGTCTCTATTATATTTTGACAGACCAGCTAGATCTACTGTCTCTATTATATTATGACAGACCAGCTGGACCTACTGTCTCTATTATATTATGACAGACCAGCTAGATCGAATGTCTCTATTATATTATGACAGACCAGCTAGATCTACTGTCTCTATTATATTATGACAGATCAGCTAGATCTACTGTCTCTATTATATTTTGACAGACCAGCTAGATCTACAGTATATATTATATTATGACAGACCAGCTAGATCTACTGTCTCTATTATATTATGACAGACCAGCTAGATCTACAGTATCTATTATATTATGACAGACCAGCTAGATCTACTGTCTCTATTATATTATGACAGATCAGCTAGATCTACTGTCTCTATTATATTTTGACAGACCAGCTAGATCTACAGTATCTATTATATTATGACAGACCAGCTAGATCTACTGTCTCTATTATATTATGACAGGCCAGCTAGATCTACTGTCTCTATTATATCATGACAGACCAGCTAGATTACTGTCTCTATTATATTATGACAGACCAGCTACATCTACTGTCTATATTATATTATGACAGACCACCTAGATCTACTGTCTCTATTATATCATGACAGACCAGCTAGATCTAATGTCTCTATTATATTATGACAGACCAGCTAGATGTAATGTCTCTATTATATTATGGAAGACTAGCTAGATCTACTGTCTCTATTGAATTATGGCAGACCAGCTAGATCTACAGTATATCTTATATTATGACAGACCAGCTAGATCTACTGCCTCTATTATATTATGACAGACCAGTTAGATCTACTGTCTCTATTATATTATGACAGATGTTAGTAAAACGTTTACTGTTGACAGGAGAACAAGAGGAGACAATAGGACGAGGTGGATAATTTTATAATAAGGCCGTTTAATTACATGTAAAGATATCTTAGTAAAATCTTGCAGCAAGGCTCTTTCAGTCTGACTCCTAGTGAATCGTCCGGAAAGAGGCCAGTTTCCAGAAATGTACAGTACTATATAGACAACAAGCAAAGTAGGTAGATCTGCGAGTCCGGCCTTCCGATTGGTCGATCTGGGTCTTGGGTAGTCCTGATCAGGCCTGGTGTCCACGTTCCATTGGTTCCTGAGAGTTCTTTGTCCTGAGGTCCAACCATGGGTTGGGTGTGTCTGTGTGATTGTCATGGGGGAGGGGAATTGTGGGTGCCGTGTATATGTCCTATGTGTCCAGCATATGTCCAAGAGAAAGAGGGGGTGTGTATGTTGTGTCAACTTATAGGTAATGTTGAGAAGTTGTTAAAACAAGTTACCAATATCTAATACAATTTCTTACAAATCCCCCTCTTCACGTCTCACAAGAGACGTGACATAAAAGTATATAAAAGACAAAACTAAAGGATAAAATTTGTCAGAAGACAAATTTTTAATTCCCTCTCTTCACGTCTCACAAGAGACGTGACATAAAAGTATAAAAAGACAAAGCTATGGGATAAAATTTGTCAGAAGACAAATTTTTGATTCCCTCTCTTCACGTCTCACAAGAGACGTGACATAAAAGTATAAAAAGACAAAGCTATGGGATAAAATTTGTCAGAAGACAAATTTTTGATTCCCTCTCTTCACGTCTCACAAGAGACGTGACATAAAAGTATCTTAGTCCTCAAATAGATAGACAGGTCCAGCTTCCCCATCATCAAGCAATGGGAACATTTGGGCCCTTTCCTGATTAGGGTCTATGGCGGCAGTTATAACACAGCTACCAAGCGTGCGCGCACATGGAATGCAACAGCATCCACAAAGTACAAGAATGGCCGCAAAAACAGAAATTGATACTAGGATGGAGGAAACCAGCGTCTTATATTTACCAAAAGCATCCATCCATGAGTCCCACATAGTAGTGTCCACTCCAGAATGCTGTTTCATCTTACCATTAAGGGTACGAAGTCCCTCCAATGCTACAGTTAGACTCCCATCCGTAGCTGTGTTATTGGGAATGAAAGTACAACACTGTTCACCAAACATTGCACAGACCCCCCCCCGTTCAGCCAATAACATATCAACCGCGATTCTATTTTGAAATGCCATCAGGGACGTAGCTGCCAATTGTCCATGGACCGCCTCGAAGCCTTGTTGAGTCCAATTGCCCAGTTTCTGGACATTAAAATGAATGTAGTTAATTCTGTCCACATTTTTATTAACTGTACACCACCAACAAAATGATGATTCAAACCCAGCTGTCACTTGGTCCGCCAGTTTATATTCATCTGGCACCCCCTAGGGAGACCAATAGCATCAATGTAAGTTGAGTCGTAAATGAGCCAGGACCAAAAAGGAGACCACTCCAATAACTACCCCTGGAGTGGCCAACCACACATTAGTAAACCAAAAAACGAGAATATGTTAAACCCTCAGGTCCATCCCTCTATGCAACCTGTACCAGGTGGGCTCGTCGCCACCCGGGAACTTCAAACCTTCACAACAGGGAGGACAAACATCACTTTTTATTCATTCAACATCAACTACAGCAAACCAAGGGTCCTCCTCTGTCAGCCCACTCTCCTGCGGAAGCTCGTTTTCGTATCAGCCTCTCCAACTGGAGCATCAAGCAACGGCATCATACTAGAGGCTCCTTACACATCTGTAACAAACTTCTTCAAACAAGGTATGATACAGGCAACACAGAAATGAAAAACAACAACTAGTGTCAGAAATCCAGTAATCATCATCGCAGTGTACTTACCAAAACAACCACCCAGCCAGGGGAACAGTCCACTCTCCTCCACACCTGCAAGACCCTTCATCTCCACAGATAACCTTGCCAACCCACTCAGAGCTTTTGAAATGCTCCCATCCGGACTAGTATTGTTAGGAACAAACGTGCAACACTGTTCTACAATCTTTTTACATACACCTCCCTGGTTGGCCAGACTTATGTCCAGTGTTAGTCTATTGTGTCTACTGGTTTGTGAGGCAGCATCCAATTGTTCAGCCATCCCAGTAAGTCCTGTGTGGGTGTGTTTATAATTGATCCAGACCTTTTGTTTAACATCAACAATAGCTGGGCCAATGATGGGCATCAGATGCCACAGGCCATCATTCCTGGTTAATGTCTGGAATTCGTGGGGGACCCCTATTGGGACCCCCAACAGGTTGGTGTGCATGTTATCTGTACCCTCGGACCAAGGAGCGTCACGTTTCTGCCGTCTCCTGGGTTGGTCCCAAGCCTCTGTGTCCTGTGTAACTCCCAGAAGTTGATTAGCTATAATAATAGGCAACGGTGGTATCAGACTGGCCAAAACACATGAGCAACGACAATTTCCTTTCAAAAATGGGGTCACCCGCCTGGCAGGTCCACACATCCACCATACATCAGCAACACCTCTAGTTCCTAGTGGTATTAGTGATGCAGGTAGTAGCAGGGAGCCCTCCATAGTCTATACCGCTACCTGTGCCAGGGATACAGCTGTTATATCCCCCATATGCCTTAACTCCCCACGGTACCTTCTGGGGAGGGACCACTGGGAACACAAAACTCAGAGTTTTACACAGGGTTGAATTTGGCTCGAACTTTTCCAATATGCACATCCAACCTTCCCCATTACTTAGGACAAATGGGTGAGCAGCCAGAATAGGTCTGGCATGTCCACATACGACACAGTCTTTTCTATTAAGTGTTTTGTAGGCCAACCACATATTCTCCCTTTCCTCATAACCAGTTTCAGTCCCCAAATGTTCACTATCTGAGATGTCTTTTATATTTATTATCTGTACCAGATTGGAGAGCTTAGGTGATGGCGTGGGACTTGGTCTTGAAGTGGTGGAGGAGGCCGGCTGAACCCTGGTCCGTTGAAACTGGTGGTGGTTCTGGCAGCACTGCGATGGTATCATCCCCATCGTATCCTGATCAGACAGCTCAGGACTACAAGCAGTCCTGTAAAACCCCACCCTCTCCCAGAGAACACATCATCAGCCAGAGACCAAGCAACACTTTCACTTCTATGAACGAACACAGTGAGGAAAGGTCGGGGGCAGGGAATTCTTCATTAAGGAGTTGATCCCCGAGCTCTATTAGCAACGGTTCTTCTCCTTAACTCTGTGATCATTCGGCAGTGTCAGTGTGTCTCACCCTCCAAGTGCGATATGCCCCCAGGTCGAGTGATTCACCTTCTCCCTTAATTCACCTGCAATGTATAAACTCTTGGACATACAGGTTTGGTTAGCAAACAGTTCCTCATTTGTTCTTTCTGATTATATATTTAACTTCTATGCCTATTTTTTTTAGCTATAAATGTTTAATTTTAAATAAGTTTATTATCCAATAGGCCCCATCCTTTCCTAGTCCACAATGTACCCTCCTTCGTTTGATACCTGGCTCTGGCCAGGTATCAACCTTACCTACTCTAAATAATAACTTAGTACATCATATTCTAGGAACGTCCCTTTTATTCCCCGCATATCCAATTCTCCCTTGGGCGTACATTCATATCTATTCTTTTCCAATTCTCTGTCAAGTGACTTATCTACTTTGAAATGTATCTGTGCTGCTTATATATGTTAACCCCTTTCTCTCCTATCTTATTTCACAGCCTACCTTGCTCATTTCCTGGTCCACCCTCCCCACTCTGCTCTCAAACCTTCAAGGTCTCAACAGTGCGGGGTAGACCCATCTGTCTGCCTTTTTCTATGTGTTCCTTTACAATATTAACTAAGTGTCTCACTGTTTTGACTTTATCTGCATGGATTTAAAAATAACCACAGGTCTTATAGTGTCAATCTCTAAAGTCCTAACATAACCTTAATTAACCTATCTCTATCTTCTAATGGCCAATACAAATGCTTACCTTATGGTCAAGAGTTATAAACTCTATTATAATCAATTTACCTCAAAACTAGTATCCCAAATGACACAATCTCATTATTCTCACCACATTTCCCCGCGAGTGATCAAGTCGCCGGAAAATGCAATGAAAACAGAAAACAGGTCAAAATGTTACACCTACATTCGTTTTCCATATCTAAACATACCAAAAGAACCCTTTATCTTCTCAAAGTCCCTTGCCTAAATAAAACTCAGAAAGTAAAACTCCTATTCCCATATGAGTGTATTCTTTTAAGATATCTTATCTCTGGGTACACGGAAACCCTTAACCTTAATGTTTACTCCAAAAAACAAAATTATGTCACCAGCATTCAACCAGTCGGCTGGGAGACCATTTGGGTGCTGCAATACTGCCATCTTCTGTCCATTCTCTGCATAGCTCTCCACCCACTCTTATTCAACCTTCTCAATTTGAGCCATATTAGTTTCTTATTTTAACTATTGTTTTCTAAATTTTTAATTTTTTTTAATTTTTTAATCTATTATTACCTAGTTAGACTAGAGTGTCCGTGACATACATCCATGGGGATCCGGTTATAGTTATTCTATTAACCATGTGAAAGTGCCCAGGGACACCCCAAATGTCAGTAGGAATATCACAAATAAGGGGCCAGATATCCCTAGCCTTGCCCAGGGAGGGAGAAATATCCCTCTAACTGGGCGAGGTTCCTTTATCAGGGGAGGCGGAGTTTGATTCCGCATCACCTGAGTCAGAAATGTCTTCATTTGGAATCGAATTTAAGCTGTTTAAATCAGCTCTGACTTCTGTCAGTGTTCTAGAAGGGATTGGGGCTGGAGTGCAATGTGTGAGGTGGTGCCAAGGTGCGCCTGATTTACCTTTGACCTGGACTGAGTGTGAAGTAACCTCCCTCACTTCGTACTGTCCAGTCCACCTGGGTTCTAGCCACTTTCTCTTGTGGACATTAACCCCACCCAGTCACCAATTTTTACCTTCCGTGTGCCAGATCTCCCTTCTGCTTCCCCGTTGGACCTTATGAATCTGTGTGGAGAGAGCTGCAGAAAGTTCCGTCAATTATCAAACATTACAATTTGTTGTACATCAAGGGCGGGCATATGACCTCCCTTCCTTGGTGGACCAAGCATGACTCCTCCAGCCATTGTCTCATGAGGAGAGAGATGGGTGCCTGCACCTGGAGAGGCTATCATGGCCAGCAACGCCAGGGGCAGGACTTCAACCCAAATCAACTTCAAACCTGCATATACATTTGATTGGCGCGTTCCACGAGACTTATGAGATTGTGGCCTGTACACTAACCCCATCATTAAACAACAATCAGTTGACATTTACACATCCGACCCTATTGGTACATGGAGCGTTTGTCATTAAACAATACACATGAGTTCGGTTTGCAGCCACTTAATGACCTATTTTGCATCCTCCCCTGCTGTTGGTATTGCCTCAACCCATTTAGAGAACCTGTCTACCATAACTAACAGGTACCTTTTTCCATTTGTCACATTGTCTTTCCCCATATCTGTGTGTGTTGGTGAGTGGTTCGTTCCCCAGGTCAGGTCTCCGTTTCAGTTCCTGTGCAGCTCTTTCTGCACAGGAGTGGGGTAGACCTTCAGCATTGAGTGCGTCTGCCATGTTTTTTTCAGTGTTGACAAATGTGATGTGTGATTGTGTGCATTTATTCTGGATTTTCGTTTTCCTTTCAGCGCTGAACGTGAATTCTTTGCTCATCAGATATGCTGCAACCCCATGGTGGGTGTGGATTTCCAATGGATGGCACATTATCATGTGGGCTGTTTTTCCAATAGCTTTTGCCACTGCAGCCACATACCTGGAGCATGTGATTTGTCCTTCTTCAATGTGGCCCAGTTTGGAGGAGTGATACATCAACACTCTACTCTCCCCCTCTAGGTTCTGGAAAAGGATGGATGATGTAAATCCTTCTTTTTCAGAAACATCCAGATGGAACTTGTTTTTTTTTAGTCAGGTGCTGTTAGGGCTACTGCCACTTAGAGATCTGTTTTCAAGAGTGCAAAAGCCTTTGATGCTTCAGTAGTCCAGGTCAATGATGAGTGTAGGTTAGTGGTGAGCAGCTTCAGGGCCATGGGGCATATTCGTCAGCCATGCCCTGAAAAGGGGGAGGTGATTGCTGATTCGGGTCTGGATTGGGGTGATTGTATGCGGGTTGAAGGGCCGCACGTGGTTGATACATCATTGGCCTGACTCCCCCTTGGTCTAGGGGCGTATCCTCGTCCCCTTTTGGCCAGAAACTGGCTTTGGGCCGGGGTTATTGGGTGTGGACACTGTCGCACCATATGCCCAGCTTGTTTACAATTATGACAGCTTCCATAAGATCCAGAGTACCTCTGGGGCTGTCCCCATGTGGGTGAATAGTTTGATTGTGGTAGTGGGTAGTAGGGTTGTAGTGGTGGTTCCGACGAAGGGTATGGCTGAAGCGGGTAGGCATACGGCAGTTGGAATGGCTGCTCCTGGGGTGGGTGTATAGGTGGTCCCTGCTGGGTGAAGATGGGTAGTTGTTGTTGCTGTATCATTCGGGAAACAGTTTTTTCAATGATTTGTGAGATTTCTTGTTGGTCTTCAGCCACCATCTGTTTCTTGGGTTTCTCTCCTTTCTGGGCCTCTTTCAATTGTAGTTTCAAAAGTTGTACCTGTAGGGACTGGATTTGTGTTTCAGCCCCTCCCTTATCCTTATTGTATTGGGTAATGTGGTGATGCACATGGGAGTTGAACTGAGCCTGGGGAATTGCCATTAACCCCACAGTGCCCCTGAGATGGGTTGGGGCCGATGGGGCTGCTGTGGTGGTAGGTGGGGCGTCATTATTGTTGGGCCTGCCCTCTTTGGTGTCAGTTGGTGCTCCAGTGACCACTCCCATCGTATCAGGTTTCCGGTAAGGGAGAGCTTTCCTAATTTCCTCAATTGCCCATAAACCTATTCTCATCTCAGCCTGTGCCTTTTCCCTTTGCTTTGTCCCTTCTTTTTTAAATAAGTGACTCTTATTCTTATCAACTTCACATTCTATCCCTTGCTTCACTGCTTCCTCCAATTCTTTCTCCATAATGAGGAGTTGCCCTTTTGATGGGGCGACTCCACTAAGGAAACCTGTTTGAGTCCATCTCAGCCTCACTTCCTCCCAAATCTTTTTAACGGGTTTGTAGTGTAATTTCCCGCCTGCTCTGTCTTTCATTCTCTGATCTAAATATTCGTTGAATTTGTGTTTGGGGACGATAGTCGTGGTCATTTTGTCGTTAAGCTATGTCTGGGTCTATTATTATCTTTGTATACTTTAGCCCGTTACTGATCGAAACCAGCGATGTGTTTTTCTTCCCCTAACCTCCCCCAGTCTCGTGTCCGACTCGCGTGGACAAAGGATTTTATTGCCGTGTATTCGATGAATTATTTTCGTTTTCCAACAATATTTCAGCTATATCTCTTTGAAACAATATACGAATATATTCACGCGCTCCTGTTATAATTGGAATGACAGTTTTAGGTACTTTTAATAAAAGATATTATTGCTTTTCGCTAATTTAATTAATTAAATACTTTGGCAAAATATTTCAGAAGTGTCCTTTGGGGACAATATACTAGTAATTCAGGCGCTCCTGATATAATTGGAATGGCAATTATATGATATATAATTCGAAAGATATTATTTCTATTAACTTTTCCGATTAATTTGAACTTTTTCCGATTAATTAAATACTTTGCCAAAACATTTCAGAAATTTCCTTTGGGGACAATATACTAGTAATTCACGCGCTTCTATAATAATTCTCAAATTGATTCTAACCCTTAGAGATTTATCAACAGCAGGAGAGGGAAAAATCCGGTCAACTCATCAGCAGAAAATAGTTGCTTCACAGCAATATATACACATCGACACGGCGGTCACTTTATCACAGCCTCAACTAGCATATGGCTAGTTAGTAGCAATTGGTCTCGTGGAACGTTCAATCCCCCACATTGCGACAACACAACTTACACATACAATTACAACACAACTTACACATGCAATATCACATTAGATTTCTCACGTAACACCTAGCTAAGTATAGCTACTGCACGACTATTTGAAAACACATTAGATTTCTCACGTAACACCTAGCTAAGTATAGCTACTGCACGACTATTTGAAAACGTATGGATTCTTCACGGTACCCCTATCTGATCGACTGTCAAATATGGCCCGACTGTGTGAATCGTTATATATTTTTTTTTTTTTTTTTTTTATGGGTCTTCACGGTAACACCTAGCTGATTTGCCAAATCTAACTACTGCCCGGCTATTTGGATCCCATCTTTTAATTATGGATTCTTCACGGTAACCCCTACCTGATCGACTGTCAAATATGGCCCGACTATGTGAATCGTTATAAAGCTTATTCTTCACTGTACACCTACTCGATCAGCATACCGCGTAGTGCCAGACTATGTGAATAAGTCTTTGACCTATTAATACTTAGATATCTGTACACAATGCCTTAAATTCTAAACAATTCCACATAAATTTAGCAAGAATTCACACTCACCACAGTACTCCTGATCATTGAATTTAGATATTGGCTATAATACAATATACAGATTTTGGTTAAACGGGCATCTGCTCACCTCTTTAGTTTCGAGCTCTTTGATCAGTTTCCTGTGTGGGTTGAATCGCGATTCTCCCTCAAAGGTCACCTCTCCTCTGGATAAATTTCTCCCTCTCGTCTCCTGTCCGATGGATTTTCTATTGGGCCGAATACAAATATGTTTTGACCATCCTCTGCTTCCAAGTTTGTTAGTAAAACGTTTACTGTTGACAGGAGAACAAGAGGAGACAATAGGACGAGGTGGATAATTTTATAATAAGGCCGTTTAATTACATGTAAAGATATCTTAGTAAAATCTTGCAGCAAGGCTCTTTCAGTCTGACTCCTAGTGAATCGTCCGGAAAGAGGCCAGTTTCCAGAAATGTACAGTACTATATAGACAACAAGCAAAGTAGGTAGATCTGCGAGTCCGGCCTTCCGATTGGTCGATCTGGGTCTTGGGTAGTCCTGATCAGGCCTGGTGTCCACGTTCCATTGGTTCCTGAGAGTTCTTTGTCCTGAGGTCCAACCATGGGTTGGGTGTGTCTGTGTGATTGTCATGGGGGAGGGGAATTGTGGGTGCCGTGTATATGTCCTATGTGTCCAGCATATGTCCAAGAGAAAGAGGGGGTGTGTATGTTGTGTCAACTTATAGGTAATGTTGAGAAGTTGTTAAAACAAGTTACCAATATCTAATACAATTTCTTACACAGACCAGCTAGATCTACTGTCTCTATTATATTATGACAGATCAGCTAGATCTACTGTCTCTATTATATTATGACAGACCAGCTAGATCTACAGTATCTATTATATTATGACATACCAGCTAGATCTACTGTCTCTATTATATTATGACAGACCAGCTAGATCTACTGTCTCTATTATATTATGACAGACCAGCTAGATCTAATGTCTCTATTATATTATGACAGACCAGCTAGATCTACTGTCTCTATTATGTTATGACAAACCAGCTAGATCTACAGTCTCTATTATATTATGACAGACCAGCTAGATCTACTGTCTCTATTATATTATGACAGACCAGCTAGATCTAATGTCTCTATTATATTATGACAGACCAGCTAGATCTACTGTCTCTATTATATTATGACAGACCAGCTAGATCTACAGTATCTATTATATTATGACAGACCAGCTAGATCTACTGCCTCTATTATATTCTGACGGACCAGCTAGATCTAATGTCTCTATTATATTATGACAAACCAGCTAGATCTACTGTCTCTATTATATTATGACAGACCAGCTAGATCTACAGTCTCTATTATATTATGACACACCAGCTAGATCTAATGTCTCTATTATATTATGACATCCCAGCTAGATCTACTGTCTCTATTATATTATGGCAGACTAGCTAGGTCTACTGTCTCTATTATATTATGACAGACCAGCTGGATCTACTGTCTCTATTATATTACGAAAGACTAGCTAGATGTACTGTCTCTAGTATATTTTGACAGACCAGCTAGATCTAATATCTCTATTATATTATGTCAGACCAGCTACATCTACTGTATCAATTATATTATGGCAGACTAGCTAGATCTACTGTCTCTACTATATTATGACAGACCATCTACATCTACTGTCTCTATTATATTATGACAGACCAGCTAGATCTACTGTCTCTATTATATTATGACAGACCAGCTAGACCTACTGTCTCTATTATATTATGACAGACCAGCTAGATCGAATGTCTCTATTATATTATGACAGACCAGCTAGATGTACTGTCTCTATTATATTATGACAGATCAGCTAGATCTACTGTCTCTATTATATTTTGACAGACCAGCTAGATCTACTGTCTCTATTATATTATGACAGACCAGCTAGACCTACTGTCTCTATTATATTATGACAGACCAGCTAGATCGAATGTCTCTATTATATTATGACAGACCAGCTAGATCTACTGTCTCTATTATATTATGACAGATCAGCTAGATCTACTGTCTCTATTATATTTTGACAGACCAGCTAGATCTACAGTATCTATTATATTATGACAGACCAGCTAGATCTACTGCCTCTATTATATTCTGACAGACCAGCTAGATCTACAGTATCTATTATATTATGAAAGACCAGCTAGATCTACTGTCTCTATTATATTATGACAGACCGGCTAGATCTAATGTCTCTATTATATTTTGACAGACCAGCTAGATCTACAGTATCTATTATATTATGACAGACCAGCTAGATCTACTGTCTCTATTATATTATGACAGGCCAGCTAGATCTACTGTCTCTATTATATCATGACAGACCAGCTAGATTACTGTCTCTATTATATTATGACAGACCAGCTACATCTACTGTCTATATTATATTATGACAGACCACCTAGATCTACTGTCTCTATTATATCATGACAGACCAGCTAGATCTAATGTCTCTATTATATTATGACAGACCAGCTAGATGTAATGTCTCTATTATATTATGGAAGACTAGCTAGATCTACTGTCTCTATTGAATTATGGCAGACCAGCTAGATCTACAGTATATCTTATATTATGACAGACCAGCTAGATCTACTGTCTCTATTATATTATGACAGACCAGTTAGATCTACTGTCTCTATTATATTATGACAGACCAGCTAGATCTACTGTCTCTATTATATTATGACAGACCAGCTAGATCTACTGTCTCTATTATATTATGACAGACCAGCTAGATCTACTGTCTCTATTATATTATGAAAAACCAGCTAAATCTACTGTCTCTATTATATTATGACATACCAGCTAGATCTACTGTCTCTATTATATTATGACAGACCAGCTAGATCTAATGTCTCTATTATATTATGACAGACCAGCTAGATCGAATGTCTCTATTATATTATGACAGACCAGCTAGATCTACTGTCTCTATTATATTATGACAGATCAGCTAGATCTACAGTCTCTATTATATTATGACAGACCAGCTAGATCTACTGTCTCTATTATATTATGACAGACCAGCTAGACCTACTGTCTCTATTATATTATGACAGACCAGCTAGATCGAATGTCTCTATTATATTATGACAAACCAGCTAGATCTACTGTCTCTATTATATTATGACAGACCAGCTAGATCTACCGTCTCTATTATATTATGACACACCAGCTAGATCTAATGTCTCTATTATATTATGACATCCCAGCTAGATCTACTATCTCTATTATATTATGGCAGACTAGCTAGGTCTACTGTCTCTATTATATTATGACAGACCAGCTGGATCTACTGTCTCAATTATATTACGAAAGACTAGCTAGATGTACTGTCTCTAGTATATTTTGACAGACCAGCTAGATCTAATATCTCTATTATATTATGTCAGACCAGCTACATCTACTGTATCAATTATATTATGGCAGACTAGCTAGATCTACTGTCTCTATTATATTATGACAGACCATCTACATCTACTGTCTCTATTATATTATGACAGACCAGCTAGATCTACTGTCTCTATTATATTATGACAGACCAGCTAGACCTACTGTCTCTATTATATTATGACAGACCAGCTAGATCGAATGTCTCTATTATATTATGACAGACCAGCTAGATGTACTGTCTCTATTATATTATGACAGATCAGCTAGATCTACTGTCTCTATTATATTTTGACAGACCAGCTAGATCTACTGTCTCTATTATATTATGACAGACCAGCTAGACCTACTGTCTCTATTATATTATGACAGACCAGCTAGATCGAATGTCTCTATTATATTATGACAAACCAGCTAGATCTACTGTCTCTATTATATTATGACAGACCAGCTAGATCTACCGTCTCTATTATATTATGACACACCAGCTAGATCTAATGTCTCTATTATATTATGACATCCCAGCTAGATCTACTATCTCTATTATATTATGGCAGACTAGCTAGGTCTACTGTCTCTATTATATTATGACAGACCAGCTGGATCTACTGTCTCAATTATATTACGAAAGACTAGCTAGATGTACTGTCTCTAGTATATTTTGACAGACCAGCTAGATCTAATATCTCTATTATATTATGTCAGACCAGCTACATCTACTGTATCAATTATATTATGGCAGACTAGCTAGATCTACTGTCTCTACTATATTATGACAGACCATCTACATCTACTGTCTCTATTATATTATGACAGACCAGCTAGATCTACTGTCTCTATTATATTATGACAGACCAGCTAGACCTACTGTCTCTATTATATTATGACAGACCAGCTAGATCGAATGTCTCTATTATATTATGACAGACCAGCTAGATTTACTGTCTCTATTATATTATGACAGATCAGCTAGATCTACTGTCTCTATTATATTTTGACAGACCAGCTAGATCTACTGTCTCTATTATATTATGACAGACCAGCTAGACCTACTGTCTCTATTATATTATGACAGACCAGCTAGATCGAATGTCTCTATTATATTATGACAGACCAGCTAGATCTACTGTCTCTATTATATTATGACAGATCAGCTAGATCTACTGTCTCTATTATATTTTGACAGACCAGCTAGATCTACAGTATCTATTATATTATGACAGACCAGCTAGATCTACTGCCTCTATTATATTCTGACAGACCAGCTAGATCTACAGTATCTATTATATTATGACAGACCAGCTAGATCTACTGTCTCTATTATATTATGACAGATCAGCTAGATCTACTGTCTCTATTATATTTTGACAGACCAGCTAGATCTACAGTATCTATTATATTATGACAGACCAGCTAGATCTACTGTCTCTATTATATTATGACAGGCCAGCTAGATCTACTGTCTCTATTATATCATGACAGACCAGCTAGATTACTGTCTCTATTATATTATGACAGACCAGCTACATCTACTGTCTATATTATATTATGACAGACCACCTAGATCTACTGTCTCTATTATATCATGACAGACCAGCTAGATCTAATGTCTCTATTATATTATGACAGACCAGCTAGATGTAATGTCTCTATTATATTATGGAAGACTAGCTAGATATACTGTCTATATTGAATTATGGCAGACCAGCTAGATCTACAGTATATCTTATATTATGACAGACCAGCTAGATCTACTGTCTCTATTATATTATGACAGACCAGTTAGATCTACTGTCTCTATTATATTATGACAGACCAGCTAGATCTACTGTCTCTATTATATTATGACAGACCAGCTAGATCTACTGTCTCTATTATATTATGACAGACCAGCTAGATCTACTGTCTCTATTATATTATGAAAAACCAGCTAAATCTACTGTCTCTATTATATTATGACATACCAGCTAGATCTACTGTCTCTATTATATTATGACAGACCAGCTAGATCTAATGTCTCTATTATATTATGACAGACCAGCTAGATCGAATGTCTCTATTATATTATGACAGACCAGCTAGATCTACTGTCTCTATTATATTATGACAGATCAGCTAGATCTACAGTCTCTATTATATTATGACAGACCAGCTAGATCTACTGTCTCTATTATATTATGACAGACCAGCTAGACCTACTGTCTCTATTATATTATGACAGACCAGCTAGATCGAATGTCTCTATTATATTATGACAAACCAGCTAGATCTACTGTCTCTATTATATTATGACAGACCAGCTAGATCTACCGTCTCTATTATATTATGACACACCAGCTAGATCTAATGTCTCTATTATATTATGACATCCCAGCTAGATCTACTATCTCTATTATATTATGGCAGACTAGCTAGGTCTACTGTCTCTATTATATTATGACAGACCAGCTGGATCTACTGTCTCAATTATATTACGAAAGACTAGCTAGATGTACTGTCTCTAGTATATTTTGACAGACCAGCTAGATCTAATATCTCTATTATATTATGTCAGACCAGCTACATCTACTGTATCAATTATATTATGGCAGACTAGCTAGATCTACTGTCTCTACTATATTATGACAGACCATCTACATCTACTGTCTCTATTATATTATGACAGACCAGCTAGATCTACTGTCTCTATTATATTATGACAGACTAGCTAGACCTACTGTCTCTATTATATTATGACAGACCAGCTAGATCGAATGTCTCTATTATATTATGACAGACCAGCTAGATCTACTGTCTCTATTATATTATGACAGATCAGCTAGATCTACTGTCTCTATTATATTTTGACAGACCAGCTAGATCTACTGTCTCTATTATATTATGACAGACCAGCTGGACCTACTGTCTCTATTATATTATGACAGACCAGCTAGATCGAATGTCTCTATTATATTATGACAGACCAGCTAGATCTACTGTCTCTATTATATTATGACAGATCAGCTAGATCTACTGTCTCTATTATATTTTGACAGACCAGCTAGATCTACAGTATCTATTATATTATGACAGACCAGCTAGATCTACTGTCTCTATTATATTATGACAGACCAGCTAGATCTACAGTATCTATTATATTATGACAGACCAGCTAGATCTACTGTCTCTATTATATTATTACAGATCAGCTAGATCTACTGTCTCTATTATATTTTGACAGACCAGCTAGATCTACAGTATCTATTATATTATGACAAACCAGCTAGATCTACTGTCTCTATTATATTATGACAGGCCAGCTAGATCTACTGTCTCTATTATATCATGACAGACCAGCTAGATTACTGTCTCTATTATATTATGACAGACCAGCTACATCTACTGTCTATATTATATTATGACAGACCACCTAGATCTACTGTCTCTATTATATCATGACAGACCAGCTAGATCTAATGTCTCTATTATATTATGACAGACCAGCTAGATGTAATGTCTCTATTATATTATGGAAGACTAGCTAGATCTACTGTCTCTATTGAATTATGGCAGACCAGCTAGATCTACAGTATATCTTATATTATGACAGACCAGCTAGATCTACTGCCTCTATTATATTATGACAGACCAGTTAGATCTACTGTCTCTATTATATTATGACAGACCAGCTAGATCTACTGTCTCTATTATATTATGACAGATCAGCTAGATCTACTGTCTCTATTATATTATGACAGACCAGCTAGATCTACAGTATCTATTATATTATGACAGACCAGCTAGATCTACTGTCTCTATTATATTATGAAAAACCAGCTAAATCTACTGTCTCTATTATATTATGACATACCAGCTAGATCTACTGTCTCTATTATATTATGACAGACCAGCTAGATCTACTGTCTCTATTATATTATGACAGACCAGCTAGATCTAATGTCTCTATTATATTATGACAGACCAGCTAGATCTACTGTCTCTATTATGTTATGACAAACCAGCTAGATCTACAGTCTCTATTATATTATGACAGACCAGCTAGATCTACTGTCTCTATTATATTATGACAGACCAGCTAGATCTAATGTCTCTATTATATTATGACAGACCAGCTAGATCTACTGTCTCTATTATATTATGACAGACCAGCTAGATCTACAGTATCTATTATATTATGACAGACCAGCTAGATCTACTGCCTCTATTATATTCTGACGGACCAGCTAGATCTAATGTCTCTATTATATTATGACAAACCAGCTAGATCTACTGTCTCTATTATATTATGACAGACCAGCTAGATCTACAGTCTCTATTATATTATGACACACCAGCTAGATCTAATGTCTCTATTATATTATGACATCCCAGCTAGATCTACTGTCTCTATTATATTATGGCAGACCAGCTGGATCTACTGTCTCAATTATATTACGAAAGACTAGCTAGATGTACTGTCTCTAGTATATTTTGACAGACCAGCTAGATCTAATATCTCTATTATATTATGTCAGACCAGCTACATCTACTGTATCAATTATATTATGGCAGACTAGCTAGATCTACTGTCTCTACTATATTATGACAGACCATCTACATCTACTGTCTCTATTATATTATGACAGACCAGCTAGATCTACTGTCTCTATTATATTATGACAGGCCAGCTAGACCTACTGTCTCTATTATATTATGACAGACCAGCTAGATCGAATGTCTCTATTATATTATGACAGACCAGCTAGATCTACTGTCTCTATTATATTATGACATATCAGCTAGATCTACTGTCTCTATTATATTTTGACAGACCAGCTAGATCTACAGTATATATTATATTATGACAGACCAGCTAGATCTACTGCCTCTATTATATTCTGACAGACCAGCTAGATCTAATGTCTCTATTATATTATGACAAACCAGCTAGATCTACTGTCTCTATTATATTATGACAGACCAGCTAGATCTACTGTCTCTATTATATTATGACAGATCAGCTAGATCTACTGTCTCTATTATATTTTGACAGACCAGCTAGATCTACAGTATCTATTATATTATGACAGACCAGCTAGATCTAATGTCTCTATTATATTATGACAGACCGGCTCGATCTACTGTCTCTATTATATTATGAAAAACCAGCTAAATCTACTGTCTCTATTATATTATGACATACCAGCTAGATCTACTGTCTCTATTATATTATGACAGACCAGCTAGATCTACTTTCTCTATTATATTATGACAGACCAGCTAGATCTAATGTCTCTATTATATTATGACAGACCAGCTAGATCTACTGTCTCTATTATGTTATGACAAACCAGCTAGATCTACAGTCTCTATTATATTATGACAGACCAGCTAGATCTACTGTCTCTATTATATGACAGATCAGCTAGATCTACTGTCTCTATTATATTATGACAGACCAGCTAGATCTACAGTATCTATTATATTATGACAGACCAGCTAGATCTACTGCCTCTATTATATTCTGACGGACCAGCTAGATCTAATGTCTCTATAATATTATGACAAACCAGCTAGATCTACTGTCTCTATTATATTATGACAGACCAGCTAGATCTACCGGCTCTATTATATTATGACACACCAGCTAGATCTAATGTCTCTATTATAGTATGACATCCCAGCAAGATCTACTGTCTATATTATATTATGACAGACCAGCTAGATCTAATGTCTCTATTATATCATGACAGACCAGCTAGATCTAATGTCTCTATTATATTATGACAGACCAGCTAGATGTAATGTCTCTATTATATTATGGAAGACTAGCTAGATCTACTGTCTCTATTGAATTATGGCAGACCAGCTAGATCTACAGTATATCTTATATTATGACAGACCAGCTAGATCTACTGTCTCTATTATATTATGACAGACCAGCTAGATCTACTGTCTCTATTATATTATGACAGACCAGCTAGATCTACTGTCTCTATTATATAATGACAGACCGGCTCGATCTACTGTCTCTATTATATTATGAAAAACCAGCTAAATCTACTGTCTCTATTATATTATGACATACCAGCTAGATCTACTGTCTCTATTATATTATGACAGACCAGCTAGATCTACTGTCTCTATTATATTATGACAGACCAGCTAGATCTAATGTCTCTATTATATTATGACAGACCAGCTAGATCTACTGTCTCTATTATGTTATGACAAACCAGCTAGATCTACAGTCTCTATTATATTATGACAGACCAGCTAGATCTACTGTCTCTATTATATGACAGTTCAGCTAGATCTACTGTCTCTATTATATTATGACAGACCAGCTAGATCTACAGTATCTATTATATTATGACAGACCAGCTAGATCTAATGTCTCTATTATATTATGACAGACCAGCTAGATCTACTGTCTCTATTATGTTATGACAAACCAGCTAGATCTACAGTCTCTATTATATTATGACAGACCAGCTAGATCTACTGTCTCTATTATATGACAGTTCAGCTAGATCTACTGTCTCTATTATATTATGACAGACCAGCTAGATCTACAGTATCTATTATATTATGACAGACCAGCTAGATCTACTGCCTCTATTATATTCTGACGGACCAGCTAGATCTAATGTCTCTATTATATTTTGACAAACCAGCTAGATCTACTGTCTCTATTATATTATGACAGACCAGCTAGATCTACCGTCTCTATTATATTATGACACACCAGCTAGATCTAATGTCTCTATTATATTATGACATCCCAGCTAGATCTACTGTCTCTATTATATTATGGCAGACTAGCTGGATCTACTGTCTCAATTATATTACGAAAGACTAGCTAGATGTACTGTCTCTAGTAT
>NW_024059916.1:0-29899 GCF_016432855.1 Salvelinus namaycush | reverse complement strand
TCTTATTGTATCACAGTGTTGTGAACATCTTATTGAGGTGTATCAGAGTGTTGTGAACATCTTATTGAGGTGTATCAGAGTGTTGTGAACATCTTATTGAGGTGTATCACAGTGTTGTGAACATCTTATTGAGGTATATCAGAGTGTTGTGAACATCTTATTGAGGTGTATCACAGTGTTGTGAACATCTTATTGAGGTGTATCAGAGTGTTGTGAACATCTTATTGAGGTGTATCACAGTGTTGTGAACATCTTATTGGGGTGTATCAGAGTGTTGTGAACATCTTATTGAGGTGTATCAGAGTGTTGTGAACATCTTATTGAGGTGTATCAGAGTGTTGTGAACATCTTATTGAGGTGTATCACAGTGTTGTGAACATCTTATTGAGGTGTATCAGAGTGTTGTGAACATCTTATTGAGGTGTATCAGAGTGTTGTGAACATCTTATTGAGGTGTATCTTTCATCTCACTTTTCTTTCTTTTTTCTTCTTTCTTTCTTTCTCTGTGTTTACTGGCTCCCTCTTCTCTCACTCCATCCCCATGTTCCTCCTCTCTCCTCTCCATCTCTCCATCCATCCCCATCTCCTCCTCTCTCCATCTCTCCCTCCAGCCCCATCTCCTCCTCATCTCTCCATCACTCCATCCAGCCACATATCCTCCTCTCTCCTCTCCATCTCTCCATCCAGCCACATATCCTCCTCTCTCCTCTCCATCTCTCCATCTCTCCCCCAGCCCCATCTCCTCCTCTCTCCTCTCCATCTCTCCATCCAGCCACATCTACTCCTCTCTCCTCTCCATCTCTCCCTCTCTCCATCCAGCCCCATCTCCTCCTCTCTCCTCTCTCCTCTCCACTCAGCCCCATCTCCTCTTCTCTCCTCTCCATCTCTCCACTCAGCCCCATCTCCTCCTCTCTCCTCTCCATCTCTCCCCCAACCCCATCTCCCCCTCTCTCCTCTCTATCTCTCCCCCCAACCCCATCTCCTCATCTCTCCTCTCCCGAGCACAGGGAGCAGAACAGCAGCCTCTCAATTAACGACCTCTCCTCACACCTCCTCACACCTCCTCACACCTCGTCTGTTTCTGTTAATCACAGGATTAGTGACTCTGATTAAGATGCATTTAACCCACAGCACCAGCTACCATACAACCACCATCAAAACCCCTATCAGTTAACCACCATTAAAACCCCTATTAAATGAATCAGGGTCCTCAATTAGTGACAGACAAAGGCCATAGCACCTAAAGTGTGTGTGTGTGTGTGTGTGTGTGTGTGTGTGTGTGTGTGTGTGTGTGTGTGTGTGTGTGTGTGTGGTTTACCTATCCTTATGAGGACCACAAGATTCAGGTTTAAGGGGGTGGCGTTGATGGGAGCAGGGGGGATACCCTTGTATTTAGCATCTGCCCCAGCAGCCTTGGGGTGGGGGGGGGGGTGGGGGGTGGGGGGGTAGGAACATAAAAAAGGAGGTGACATGTTTCCGCCTGCGGGTGGGAACCAATTTCCATGACAATTTGTTGTTTTGTTCTTCTTTGAGCAGCCCGAAAGGAATCAAATGGTTAAATGAGATGTGTGGCTTCGAATACCACGTTATTTCTCAAGAGCATTTCTCATGTAATTAATTTAGAAAAGGGTGTTTAAAAAATAAAACTATACATCTCTAAAGTTTCATCACATTTATCTTGTTCCACCTTGATTTGATGTGTCCGACTGTGACGTTCGTCTGAAGAAGTGGACCAAGATGCAGCGTGGGGTAGGTTAATCATATTCTTTAACCAGCAAAACCAAGAAAGAGGAAACCAACGAAACGTCCAGCCCTGTAGGGCTCAACAGCAACAATACAAGAACAAGATCCCACAACATTAGGTGGGAAAAAAGGCTGCCTAAGTATGATTCCACATCAGAGACAACGATAGACAGCTGCCTCTGATTGGGAACCACACGCGGCCAAACACATAGAAATACAACACATAGAATGCCCACCCCACATCACACCCTGACCTCACTAAATAGAGAAATAAAACGGGTCTCTAAGGTCAGGGCGTGACACCGACCTGACATGCAGTGAATGCTTCATACTCCTACTCTGTCGTAGTCCACCTGTCACGGCTCTCTAAGGTCAGGGCACGACACCGACCTGACATGCAGTGAATGCTTCATACTCCTACTCTGTCGTAGTCCACCTGTCACGGCTCTCTAAGGTCAGGGCGCGACACCGACCTGACATGCAGTGAATGCTTCATACTCCTACTCTGTCGTAGTCCACCTGTCACGTCTCTCTAAGGTCAGGGCGCGTCACCGACCTGACATGCAGTGAATGCTTCATACTCCTACTCTGTCGTAGTCCACCTGTCACGTCTCTCTAAGGTCAGGGCGCGTCACCGACCTGACATGCAGTGAATGCTTCATACTCCTACTCTGTCGTAGTCCACCTGTCACGGCTCTCTAAGGTCAGGGCGCGTCACCGACCTGACATGCAGTGAATGCTTCATACTCATACTCTGTCGTAGTCCACCTGTCACGTCTCTCTAAGGTCAGGGCACGTCACCGACCTGACATGCAGTGAATGCTTCATACTCCTACTCTGTCGTAGTCCACCTGTCACGTCTCTCTAAGGTCAGGGCACGACACCGACCTGACATGCAGTGAATGCTTCATACTCCTACTCTGTCGTAGTCCACCTGTCACGTCTCTCTAAGGTCAGGGCGCGACACCGACCTGACATGCAGTGAATGCTTCATACTCCTACTCTGTCGTAGTCCACCTGTCACGTCTCTCTAAGGTCAGGGCGCGACACCCGACCTGACATGCAGTGAATGCTTCATACTCCTACTCTGTCGTAGTCCACCTGTCACGGCTCTCTAAGGTCAGGGCGCGACACCGACCTGACATGCAGTGAATGCTTCCTACTCCTACTCTGTCGTAGTCCACCTGTCACGGCTCTCTAAGGTCAGGGCGCGACACCGACCTGACATGCAGTGAATGCTTCATACTCCTACTCTGTCGTAGTCCACCTCTGATTCATGGGGGACATTTCTACTTCCTTTAAAACTTCTCCCAAAAGCCCATGATGATAACGATCTATATATTTGACATTTTATTAATTTAGCAGACACTTTCATCCAGAGAGACTTACTGTAGGGACAGTTGGGACAGGTAAGGACAGTTGGGACAGGTAGTACAGGTAAGACAGTTGGGACAGGTAGGACAGGTGGGACAGTTGGGACAGTTGGGACAGGTTGGATAGGTTGGACAGTTGGAACAGGTGGAACAGGTGGGACAGGTGGGACAGGTGGGACAGTTGGGACAGGTGGGACAGGTGGGACAGGTGGAACAGTTGGGACAGGTGGACCAGGTGAAACAGTTGGGACAGGGGTGACAGTTGGGACAGGTGGTACACTTGGGACAGTTGGGGCTGGTGGGACAGGTGGGATAACCACATTTCACAGTCATAGTCAGTACATGGCTTCGCTTGTTATTTTACTGCTGCTGTTTAATTATTTGCTACTTTTATTATCTATTTTACATTTTTTACTTAACACTTATTTTTTAAATTTACTTCATAAAGCATTGTTGGTTTAAGGGCTTGTAAGTAAGCATTTCACTGTAAGGTCTATTACACCTGTTGTATGAGGCGCATGTGACAAATAACATTGGATTTAATTTGATTTGATTAAATTTGTCCTCAATAAAGTAGTTATCAGCAAGGTCAGAGTTCATAAGGGGGGGGTCAAGTGTGAGTGTTAGTTCACTAAGGGTGGAGGGGGTGGGGGTGGGGGGGGGGGGCTGTGGGTTTATTTAAGATACACTTTGAAGAGGTAGGGTATCAGTGATTTTTCTGAAGCTGGCCAGGAACTCCACCAATGGAGTGCCGGGACAGAAAAGAGCTTGGACTCGGCTGAGCGGGAACCGGGGTCGGCCGGGAGAGACCAGAGGCGGTAGAACGGAGTGTTCGAGTTAGGGATGTGTACCCCTTCCCCCGTGTTGCCGCTGGGAACTTAAGGAGCTTACCCATAACCCCCCTGGGGAAGTGATTAGCCACAGAACCGATACAGTACATCCAACAAAGCCTGAGCATCTCCCGTTGGTTATTATCCATGTGCTCTGATTTCCAATCATCTGTGGAATAACAATGAAAAGAAGAGCAGAGTCCTTAGCAGGTTGTTAATCCCAGATGTGAGAACAGCAGACTCAGCAGATTCCACACCAGAGGCCTTTGCTCTGAACCAGGGGGGGAAATCCGCAATAGGGGCAATAGTAATACCACTCTTCATTTCCTCAGATAATGTATTGTAGGAGCTATTCCTTGGTGGTTACAAGATACATTCTAATTGATATGTATGGGACTGTGGTGATGTTTCTTTGTCTCTCTGTCTCTCTCTCTGTCACTCTCTCTCTCTCTCTGTCCCTCTGTCTCTCTCTGTCTCTCTCTCTCTCTCTGTCTCTCTCTGTCTCTCTCTCTGTCTCTGTCTCTGTCTCTGTCTCTCTCTCTGTCTCTGTCTCTCTCTCTCTCTCTGTCTCTCTCTCTCTCTGTTACTCTCTCTCTCTCTCTCTCTCTCTGTCTCTCTGTCTCTCTCTGTTTCTCTCTCTCTGTTTCTCTCTCTCTCTGTCTCTCTGTCTCTCTCTCTGTTTCTCTCTGTCTCTCTCTCTCTGTTTCTCTCTCTCTCTGTCTCTCTCTGTTTCTCTCTCTCTCTGTCTCTCTCTCTCTCTCTCTCTCTCTCTCTCTCTCTCTCTCTCTCTCTCTCTCTCTCTCTCTCTCCTCTGTGTTCTTGTGACAATGAGGACGTTTGACAATGTCACTTGCTAGTTGAGTGCACTTAGATAAAGATCGAGGAAAATTGAAGACAAAGTTGTTTAATTAAAATGTTTTTTGTTGTTGCTTGATGTGAGTGATTTAAATTGATTTGATATTTTGATCTAAGAGCTCTGTTCAAATCTCTCAATTTTGTCTTCACGTAACTACACTTTTTGATGTGACATCTCCTCGCCTATCGTCCCAGATTTAAACGGCAGTAAATAACATCCGCATCGTGTTTTATCTCGACAGACAGTCAAATTCACTACCTTCTAAAAGTGTGTTGCATCTAAAAACAAATCCTGCTAATAGAATGTAATTATCAAATGCAAAAGGAGAAGAGCTGGGATATTCAGCGAGACAGAAGAGGAGCTCCACAGGAGAGCTGGAACATGTCAGCTCGACCTCCCACCCCTCACGCTGGGCACCAAATGTGATGGTCCGCTCCTGCTGCTGCTCTGCACAGGACACTGGACTCTACCATTAACAGAAAGGCGGGGGGGGGGGGGGGGGAAGAGGGTCACTGGAGGTCTTCACCTTCTGGCATCCGTACCTCCCCTCTCCAAACTGTCCCAACGGTACATTTGACTTTGGGGGATTTTGTATGTACTGTTATTCGCATTCCAATAATTGTATGTAAAACTGTACACCCCTGAGTCAATGTGAATTCCACTATTTGCTGAGCATCAGATGGTAGGTCTACCCACTGCCAAATCAGGTTGACAGTTCTAGAAGCAAATCAGAGCCGTGGAGAAAGACGGAACTCACCATTCCACCAATCACAGCCTCTCACCCTCGCCCCTGCCATTATGACATCATGAGGAGCGTTGGAGCGTGGTGTTCCTGGCATGGCGCCGGGGGCGACCGGACCTTCTGCTCTCCGCTCGGTGGGATTGGCCTCACCCTCGGCAGCGGTGTGGCCCGGGTCACAAGCTCTTTCTTCCTGCCTGGGCGCGGCGGGGGGCAGGGGGGGGTGGCAGGCGGGGGGCAGGGGGGGGGCGGTGGCAGGATGGCGAGGTGTCAGAAACAACCCTTTAGACGTGTCAAAAAGAAAACGCAGTGGAAGCTGCTCATCAAGCGTGACGGTCGAGATAATCTCTCTTCCAAGACTGTCCACTCCGCATTCAGGAACAGTACTGTTACCCTGTTACATGTCATGCTGTCTTAGGTCTCTTTTGTTCCCCTGTTACATGTCATGCTGTCTTAGGTCTCTTTTGTTACCCTGTTACATGTCATGCTGTCTTAGGTCTCTTTTGTTACCCTGTTACATGTCATGCTGTCTTAGGTCTCTTTTGTTACCCTGTTACATGTCATGCTGTCTTAGGTCTCTTTTGTTACCCTGTTACATGTCATGCTGTCTTAGGTCTCTTTTGTTACCCCTATTACATGTCATGCTGTCTTAGGTCTCTTTTGTTCCCCTGTTACATGTCATGCTGTCTTAGGTCTCTTTTGTTACCCTGCTACATGTCATGCTGTCTTAGGTCTCTTTTGTTACCCCTATTACATGTCATGCTGTCTTAGGTCTCTTTTGTTACCCTGTTACATGTCATGCTGTCTTAGGTCTCTTTTGTTCCCCTGTTACGTGTCATGCTGTCTTAGGTCTCTTTTGTTACCCTGTTACATGTCATACTGTCTTAGGTCTCTTTTGTTACCCTGTTACATGTCATGCTGTCTTAGGTCTCTTTTGTTACCCTGTTACATGTCATGCTGTCTTAGGTCTCTTTTGTTACCCTGTTACATGTCATGCTGTCTTAGGTCTCTTTTGTTACCCTGCTACATGTCATGCTGTCTTAGGTCTCTTTTTATGCGCTCTCTTTATGTAGTGATGTGTTGCCTCTGTTGTCGTGATGTGTGTTGTGTCCTATATATTTATTTGTTTACATTATTTTAATCCAAGCCCCCGTCCCCGCTGGAGGCTTTATGCCTTTTGGTAGGCCGTCATTGTAAATAAGATTTTGTTCTTAACTGACTTGCCTAGTTAAATAAAATAAATATAAAAAATGGAGGTACAGACTAGATAAAATTACACATCATAGAGGTACAGACCATATAATCAATAATGAATGTTGGTTTAATGGTTTTCCTTCACAAAATGGTTGTAAAATATTAGTTATTCCTTACATAGGCAGATAAAATTAATATCAAAATGAACTTGGTTCTGTCAGAGTTGTGATGGGAACACGCAGTAAATCTGTCCCCTCCTGTCCCCGTTTGCCCCTCCTGTCCCCGTTTGCCCCTCTGCAACTCTGTCCCCGTCTGCACCTCTGTCCCCTCCTGTCCACTTCTGCAACTCTGTCCCCTCTGGCCCCTCCTGTCTCCTCCTGTCCCCTCTGTCCCCGTCTGTCCCTCTGGCCCCTCCTGCAACTGTCCGCCCTCCTGTTTCCTCCTTTACCCTTCTGCACCTCTGTCCCCTCCTGTCCCCTCTGGCCCCTCCTGTCCCCTCTGGCCCCTCTGGCCCCTCCTGTCCCCTCTGGCCCCTCCTGTCCCCTCTGGCCCCTCCTGTCCCCTCCTGTCCCCTCTGGCCCCTCCTGTCCCCTCTGTCCCCTCCTGTCCCCTCCTGTCCCCTCTGGCCCCTCCTGGCCCCTCTGGCCCCTCCTGTCCCCTCCTGTCCCCTCCTGTCCCCTCTGGCCCCTCCTGTCCCCTCTGTCCCCTCCTGTCCCCTCCTGTCCCCTCCTGGCCCCTCTGGCCCCTCTGGCCCCTCCTGTCCCCTCCTGTCCCCTCCTGTCCCCTCTGGCCCCTCCTGTCCCCTCTGGCCCCTCCTGTTTCCTCCTTTACCCTTCTGCACCTCTGTCCCCTCTGGCCCCTCCTGTCCCCCCTGTCCCCTCTGGCCCCTCCTGTCCCCTCCTGTCCCCTCCTGTCCCCTCCTGTCCCCTCCTGTCCCCTCTGTCCCCTCTGGCCCCTCCTGTCCCCTCTGTCCCCTCTGGCCCCTCCTGTTTCCTCCTTTACCCTTCTGCACCTCTGTCCCCTCTGGCCCCTCCTGTCCCCTCTGTCCCCTCTGGCCCCTCCTGTCCCCTCCTGTCCCCTCTGGCCCCTCTGGCCCCTCCTGTCCCCTCTGGCCCCTCCTGTCCCCTCCTGTCCCCTCTGTCCCCTCTGGCCCCTCCTGTCCCTGTCTGCCCCTTTGTCTCTGTCCCCTCCTGTCCCCATCTGCCCTCCTGTTTCCACCTGTCCCCTCCTTTCCCCTCCTGTCCCCTCTTGTCCCCGTCTGTCCCCCTGTCCCCTCTCTCTTTCACTTTCTCTCGCTACAAGAGGTGTTGAGGGGGCACGAGGTGTTGAAGGGGTCTGAGCTATGAGAGTGAGGAGAGCCCACCTCTTCACACTTGTGGCTGGCAGCAGAAAGAGTCAATGAGTCACTGAGAACAGCCAATACTCCCACGTCTTGAACACACACACACACACACACACACACACACACACACACACACACACACACACACACACACACACACACACACACACACACACACACACACACACACACACACACACACACTCACTCACACACTTATATACACACACACATTGTTTCCAACCAACACATGTTAATCCGTTTGTGTGCATGCATCTGTGCATATATCCTGATGTTTGTATTCTACTGTCTGTGTGTCTTTCGTGTCTTCGCTTGAGAACCAAACCCACAAAAACTACATAACCCATCACAACCTGGCCCACACCAGGGGAAGCCAAACCACATGTCTGGTGGCAGACGCAGGGTCTCTCTCTCACACACACACGCACACACACACGCACACACACACACACTCACAAACACACACACACTCACAAACCCACACACACATTTTGCAGTACAACCAATCTCTATAGAGAACAACAAATCAAATCAAAGTTTATTTGTCACGTGCGCCGAATACAACAGGTGTAGGTAGTTCACCTTACAGTGAAATGCTGACTTACCAATAGTGCAAAAAAGGGTATTAGGTTTTGAATTCTTATAAAAATACAATTAAAATCATGTGATCATTTTATTCATTTTTTGTTAAATCTTAGAGAATTTTGAAGGTCAAGGATTTGCAGACAGCATTCTGACTCCAAAACACCTACATCTTGGTCTGAGAAGACAGTGATGCCACATCAGGAGTCACTTCTACAGCATTCTGACTCCAAAACACCTACATCTTGGTCTGAGAAGACAGTGATGCCACATCAGGAGTCACTTCTACAGCATTCTGACTCCAAAACACCTACATCTTGGTCTGAGAAGACAGTGATGCCACATCAGGAGTCACTTCTACAGCATTCTGACTCCAAAACACCTACATCTTGGTCTGAGAAGACAGTGATGCCACATCAGGAGTCACTTCTACAGCATTCTGACTCCAAAACACCTACATCTTGGTCTGAGAAGACAGTGATGCCACATCAGGAGTCACTTCTACAGCATTCTGACTCCAAAACACCTACATCTTTGTCTGAGAAGACAGTGATGCCACATCAGGAGTCACTTCTACAGCATTCTGACTCCAAAACACCTACATCTTGGTCTGAGAAGACAGTGATGCCACATCAGGAGTCACTTCTACAGCATTCTGACTCCAAAACACCTACATCTTGGTCTGAGAAGACAGTGATGCCACATCAGGAGTCTCTTCTACTGAGGAGGGATTGGAGCAGGAGTTTGAGCTGGGTGTAATGTGGGGCGTGAGCGTGTCTCGCCCCGTCTATGTTCCTGAGAGACAGATGGAGATAAAGAGACACCGGAGAGAAGTTAACCTTATCCAGGCTGTATCACAACCGGCCGTGATTGGGAGTCCCACAGGGGCGGAGCACAATTGGCCCAGCGTCGCCCGAGGTAGGCCGGGGTAGGCCGAGGTGTGCCGGGGTAGGCCGAGGTATGCCGGGGTAGGCCGGGTATGCCAGGGTAGGTCGGGGTAGGCCGAGGTAGGCCAGGGTAAACCTGGGTAGGCCGGGGTAGGCCGTCACTGTAAATAAGACTTGCCTAGTAGCCTAGTGGGCGGCAGGAAGCCTAGTGGTTAGAGCGTTGGACTAGTAACCACAAGGTTGCAAGATTGAATCCCCCGAACTGACAAGGTACAAATCTGTCATTCTGCGCCTGAACAAGGCAGTTAACCCACCGTTCCCCGGTAGGCCGTCATTGAAAATAAGAATTTGTTCTTAACTGACTTGCCTAGTTAAATAAATAGAAAATAAAGGTTAAATAAATAAAATTGACATTACAGTCACAGGACAAGCAAAAGAAATGGCAGAGTTGGATCAGAACACATATTCATCAGATGAATATACCTTGCTGAACACCGTCCTGAAAGGGGGACCGTTTTAACTGGTTTTAAATCGGTTTTAATTAAACAGGATAAATTAAAAGATAGAGTCTCTGTGGAGTTGGTTTGAGGTGGGACAGCTACAGTAATCTCTTCACATTCAGCCTGTCTTTCACATGTAAAAGGCCAAGTAAGCGGCGTCTGGGGGGGCTTGACTGTGGCCTTGAAGTTCATGTTGTGACAGGATGTGTTTTAGAGGGTCTTTAAGCTTAAAGTCCCCCCAACAGATTCACAGATGACCCCCCCACCCCCAACAGATTCAAAGATGACCCCCCCACCCCCAACAGATCAACAGATGACCCCCCACCCCCAACAGATCAATAGATTACCCTCCCCCCAACAGAGTCACAGATGACCCCCCCCCACCCCCAACAGATTCAAAGATGACCCCCCCCCCCACCCCCAACAGATCAACAGATGACCCCCCCCCCACCCCCAACAGATCAACAGATGACACCCCCCCACCCCCAACAGATTCAAAGATGACCCCCCCCCCACCCCCAACAGATCAACAGATGACCCCCCCCCACCCCCAACAGATCAACAGATGACCCCCCCCCCCACCCCCAACAGATCAACAGATGACCCTCCCCCCAACAGATCAACAGATGACCCCCCCACCCCCAACAGATCAACAAATGAACCTCTCCCCCAACAGATTCACAGGTGACCCCTCCCCCCCAACAGATCAACAGATGACCCCCCCCACCCCCAACAGAGTCACAGATACCTCCCCCCAACAGATCAATAGATGACCCTCCCCCCAACAGATTCACAGGTGACCCCCCCCCCCCCCCAACAGATGAATTATCATGGTCTACACACACCAACACAGTCGTAAAGAGGTCACGACAACCCCTCTTCCCCCTCAGGAGGCTGAAAAGACTTTTCATTGGCCCTCATCCTCAAAAAGTTATACAGCTGCACCATTGAGAGCATCTTGACTGGCTGCATCACCGCCTGGTATGGCAAATGCTTGGCATCCGATGCCACAGAGGGTAGCGCGTACAGTCGAGTACATCACTTGGGGCCGAGCTCCCTGCCATTCAGGACCTCTATACCAGGCGGTGTCAGAGGAAGGCCATAAAAATGATCAAAGACTCCAGCCACCCAAGTCATAGACTGTTCTCTCTGCTACCGCAAGCGAGATGTGTGACCTGTTGCCACAAGAAAAGGGCAACCAGTGAAGAACAAACACCATTGTAAATACAACCCATATTTATGTTTATTTATTTTCCCTTTTGTACTTTAACTATTTGCACATCGTTACAACATTGTATATAGACATAATATGACCTTTTAAATGTCTCTATTCCTTTGAAACCTTTGGGAGTGTAATGTTTACTGTTAATTTTTTATTTCACTTTTGTTTATTATATCTTTCACTTGCTTTGGCAATGTAAACATATGTTGCCCATGCCAATAAAGCCCATTGAATTGAGAGAGAGAGAGAGACAGAGAGAGAGAGAGAGAGCGAGAGAGACATCAAGTACCAAGTAGTTGATTGGTGTGTGATAATGAATTTCATTACGGTGTCACATCAGTAAACGTGTGTTTCAGTTTGATATGACGTGGACGGATGTCAGTCCCAGTCATGTGCAGGTTTGTGCCTCTAAACACGCCTGATCAGTTGGCTAGGAGCATCCTGTCCGTTTCATTACCACTACTACTGATGCGTTTTCCCGTTCTGCTCCGACGACGTTCTAGAATCTAGCACGACTACAATTAAGCCTGAAATTATACGACTATTTAGGGGGCCCCTATTGAGTACCACCGAGTGAAGCGATCGCTACAGCGTAACCTGCGTTATTGCTGGCGGCGTGTTTCTCGTGTTGTAGGCCTATAATTCTGTACATATTCCGTTTGCCCAGTAGCTCTTGGGAATCGAAAGCTAAGATTAATAAGAGGCTGCTATGTGCGCATCTTCGACACAAGAGAGCGCTCCTAAACGGGGGACGGGTTGCAGCTGAACCGCAAGAAAGGATCCTAGAGCCAGTAGACTACATATAAGCGCGTACTTGAACCATCTCCTTCTAAACAAGGAGAGGAGAGAAGATGCGTTGAATTACTTACAAATTAACGCTCTCTCTCTTATTTTCATTATTGTGATTGAAAACAGAAATATATGTCGCGTAATTTATTTATTTCCAAATTGCAGCCTATATTTGTAATTTTTGTTTTGTTTTATGTATTAGGTATATTTATTAGCCTCATTTGAAAACGAAGTAGGCCAAACAAGGACCAAGATTGGTAAGTTTGTTCTATTGATTTGTATATAATATAAATAGACTAATCCTATTTAAACATATGTATCGGTATAGATTCATGCATTAACAATTCGTAGGCTATATGTTACAAGATAAGTTACAGAAATTATATTTTAAGAATTTAATTTAAAAAATATATATATATTCTTTCAGTGAAATCAGTGCACTATATTTGACTGATCGCTGCTGCTGCAATTCAGTCGCAGCTTTGTGTCTTTGTGTCACCGATATTGCTTGTATCTGTAAAGCAGTTCCTATAGCGGGCTGTCGGTTCGGCAATACATCACAAGGCTTCTTCAAACGGAAAGATAATTGACCGTTTCCCCCTCTGTTCACAAAGGGCAGTCCGGTGGGACAAAATAACGTGGACTCATCTCTCTGGAAATTAATGCAAATTCATGACTCTGAATTTATTGTGAACTCCGGATGTGAAAATGTATTTAATTCAATTATCTTAAAATTGAAGGAAATATACTAAATTACAGCCATAGTCTAAACAAAGTGGAAAATAATTTATGAAATGATCTAATAATTGTCTGAAGAACCCGTTTAGGCTAGCCCTATAGACTAATAATTTTGTAGACCAAAAAAAATACAATTAACAAAATTAAATAGAAAGAAAAAAAACAATTGAAAACATTACAGGCCTACTTAATATATCAGGGAACATAACAAGTCAAATCTTTGTCGCCCAAACGTAATTCCGCAGCGCTACATGAGAAATACCGTGGAAAGCGTGAACACACAAAAAAAATACTAGTGTCTGTTTCGATGAGGGTGACAACTTTCCATAGAGCGTTTTCACACCTTTATACCAACCCTCAGGTCTCGGCTTTTCTGAAAACAAATCTCATACAATTTGTCATGTGGTTTACAAGAAAACGAATAGTTAAATGAAAGGTATAAAATGGCAAGCCAGGCCATAATTTACCGTAGCTAATTCCTCTTTATAGGTCTAACAGACGAATTTTACTACAAATATCTTTGCTATCAATTGAATTGCTACACCGTAATTAAATTGTTCTTATTTCCTAGTTAGCATCTTGCTGTTATAAATCCATATGACAGAGAAGAGAGCTTAAACAAACATTTAGATATACGGCGGGGTCCGGAGGAGGTAAGGTCCTATATGTCTTAGTGAAGGGTTCTATAATGACGTGATAATTGTCGATGATCAGCGGGTCAATCACCTGATGGGCTGTAGAGAGACAGGTCAGTGAGCGGTGTCTGCCGGGAATACACAAATAACTAGAGAGATGGGGCACGGTGGGGGGACACGGGAAACTTGGATGTACCCTTTTTATTTATCCTATTTATTTAGGATGTTACAAAAAAAAGACACAACATTTAACATTTACTCCAAGAGGTTAAAATATATAACTAGAAAAAATACTTTCGTGAACACTCGCACTAGACCCCCTCTCACCTTAATAATTCTGACCTAGCTCATAACTACTTTATTGAGGCCAAATATACTGACTACGACTGTGATATGTGGTTGCCCCACCTAGCTATCTGTAGATGAATACCCTTGACTGTAAGTCACTCTGGATAAGACCGTCTGCTAAATGAATAAAATGTATTAAAATAATAATAATAATTTAAATAAATAAATCCAAATATAGGCTAGCCATGGGACGTAGGTCACTCCTTTATTATTGAACATGTACAGAGCAGAATAAGAGTCATGCCTCTCTGACAGGTCCTTATCTGGGAGATGTGGTGCAGCTCAAAGTTTCAGTATCAGACTTACTGCGCAATGAGATTTTGTATGAACTAAAACATTTAAACTGACTTTAAAAAAAAATCTGTTAATATCACCCCCCCCCCCCCCAAAATGGTAAATATATGTGTACTGAGCCATCTATCACGATCCATCCTGGAAACCACACCCATGGCCTTCACAGCAGATTGGGAGTGTGAAACGGGCATCACGCAATCACCCGTGCAGGTTATCACAGGGGAGCAGCTCGTCAGTTTACACAGTGGTAACTCAGTGCACACGGCCAGCAAGACAGGCAGGAGGACTTCCCTGCCTCTTGATTTACAGTAGCCTGTAGCCAGTTAGCCCGTTTAACAGTATAGGTCTATAGCCTATGCGATTCTAATTGGAATATTTTCGATATACTTTAAAATATATATAATTTAAAAAAAACTTTTATTTCTCAAAAGGATGCAGAACTTTTCAAGAAGATCCCTGGTTACGGTGCGTCTCCAACCCTTCTGACAGAAGCCCAGGAGAAGAATTGGAAGGGGAAAAAAGACCGTGGGACCGAATAAAATTTAATCTTGCCTGACAAAAAGTTACCATGCTCGGAGAGGGAGAGAGCAACACCTTTCCTTCCCCCAAGGACGCGCTCCGCCCGGAGGAGAGGAGAAAGTCCCCGGTGGTGGGTGCAGATGACCCGGCTATGGCCGGCAGCGCTAGCCGATACACCGACGGACTCGGGCCAGACCGCTATTATATCTCAACCCCATCCAAGCAAACTGGAGACATGGCGAGTCCATGTTCGTTATTCCCTTATTCCCAGTCCGGTACCGTTTACACGGCTTCCGGCGGATCCAGATATTCGACATCGCTTCACTTCAGCTCGGTGTTGCCTCCCACGGGATTCTCCTCGGCGGGACGCAATCAGTTCGGCTCGGCCTACCAGTTAGGACAGGGTGGATGTCTCTACCCTCCATACAGCACCGGGTCCGGGATCGGCTCGGTGCCCCTAACCTCAGGCACGGGGGTGAGGGCTCAGGTCTACCTCTGTAACCGGCCTCTCTGGCTCAGATTCCACCGTCATCAGACCGAGATGATTATCACCAAACAGGGCAGGTGAGTGCGATGTGGCCAGCGGCTAAAGACGAATGCTTCGGTTCGGCGGGTGCCGAGTGTGCTTTCATACTGTTGTGAAACTGTATTCTCTGAAACTCCATTTAAATATGGGAAAAGGTGCTTGCATACTCCATTAAAATATGGGAAAAGGTGCTTGCATACTCCATTAAAATATGGGAAAAGGTGCTTGCATACTCCATTAAAATATGGGAAAAGGTGCCCGCATGCTTAAAAGGATGCCATCATCAGTTCGATTGTATTTATATTTAATGTTGTGAAACTGTATTCTCTGAAACGCACCCACACATTCAATTTGTTCTCAAATTCTCACCAGATCTGGCACATTTAAAAACACACACACACACACACCCATTTGAATCCCTGTGTGTTTACCAGGCGGATGTTCCCGTTCCTGAGTTTCAACCTGATGGGTCTGAACCTCTCTGCTCATTACAACGTGTTTGTGGAGGTCACGCTCGCGGACCCCAACCACTGGAGGTTCCAGGGCGGGAAATGGATCACCTGTGGAAAAGCGGACAATAATATGCAGGGTATGATCCTAGAAATTATAGGCAGTAGAAAGATTTTAAACCATTTCTAAATAGTTTATTACATTACATTTATTACATTAACCACAGCGATTATGAAACAATCTTTGTATTATTATTTTATTATTATTATTACCGTTTTCCTTCTTTAGGAAACAAAATGTACGTCCATCCTGAATCTCCCAACACGGGAGCACATTGGGTGAGACAGGAGATCTCCTTCGGCAAACTGAAGCTCACCAACAACAAAGGAGGCAGCAGCAACAACGCACAGGTGATGCATTTTTTATACCACCTGTACGGGGATCATTTTAAAGAAGAAAATAAATATTCTAATAAGCCTGGGAATGTATTGATTTTTGTACAAAATATTTTCATAATTTAAAAGTAAAAAAATAAAATCTTCCTACTGTGGTTAATGTGTAACTTCTAGGCTCACAACCACATTGTTTTAAATGCAAAAGAAAATAAATTGTTATTATTGTTATTATTATGAAGATCATACATACATACATAGATATCTTGATTAAGTCAAATCCTGGAAACTTTCGCATTAAAATTGCATTGACGTCAGTGGTATGTGTCATTATTAAAAAATAAAAAAAATTATCTTATTTTACCTTTAGTTAACCAGGCAAGTCAGTTAAGAACAAATTCTTATTTTCAACGGTGGCCTAGGAACAGTTGAACAACTGCCTTGTTCATGGGCAGAACGACAGATGTTTTACCTTGTCAGGTCTGGGATTCGATCTAGCAACCTTTCGGTTACTGGCTCTGACCACCTGCTGCCCCACCACCTGCACCTGTATAGGATTTGGCCCACAAAATAAGTCTTCTCCATTGACTTTCTGTTTTGTTTTTCTGTGTATAGATGATAGTCCTTCAGTCTCTTCATAAGTATCAGCCACGGCTACACATTGTTGAGGTGACCGAGGGGTTGGAGGACATGAGCAGAGACCCAAAGACCCAGAGCTTCACCTTCCCCGAGAACCAGTTTATAGCCGTCACGGCTTATCAGAACACTGATGTAAGGATGCATCTCTCTCTCTCTCTGTCCTCTCCCTCTGCTCGCTCTCTCTTTTTCTCTCTCTCTGTCCTCTCCCTCTGCTCGCTCGCTCTCTCGTTCTCTCTCTCTGTCCTCTCTCTCTGCTCGCTCTCTCTTACTCTCTCTCTCTCTGTCCTCTCCCTCTGCTCGCTCTCTCTCTCGTTCTCTCTCTCTGTCCTCTCTCTCTGCTCGCTCTCTCTTTCTCTCTCTCTCTGTCCTCTCCCTCTGCTCGCTCTCTCTCTCGTTCTCTCTCTCTGTCCTCTCTCTCTGCTCGCTCTCTCTTACTCTCTCTCTCTGTCCTCTCCCTCTGCTCGCTCTCTCTTACTCTCTCTCTGTCCTCTCCCTCTGCTCGCTCGTTCTCTCTCTCTGTCCTCTCCCTCTGCTCGCTCTCTCTTACTCTCTCTCTCTCTGTACTCTCCCTCTCTTTTTCTTTCTCGCTCTCTCTCTCTCGTTCTCTCTCTGTGTCCTCTCCCTCTGCTCGCTCTCTCTTACTCTCTCTCTCTCTCTTTTTCTTTCTCGTTCTCTCTCGCTCGCTCTCTTTCTCTCTCTCTGTCCTCTCCCTCTGCTCACTCTCTCTTTTTCTTTCTCGTTCTCTCTCGCTCGCTCTCTTTCTCTCTCTCTGTACTCTCCCTCTGCTCGCTTTCTCTTTTTCTTTCTCGTTCTCTCTTTCTCTCTCTCTGTCCTCTCCCTCTGTTCTCTCTCTCTCTCTCTCTGTCCTCTCCCTCTGCTCTCTCTTTCTATCTCTGTCCCCCCTCTCTCTCTTTTTCTCTCTCTCTCACAACCCTTTTATGTCATTATAACACATTGAGTTTTCTAATTGCTTCTCTCTTTTTCCATAGATCACACAACTGAAAATTGACCACAACCCTTTTGCAAAAGGATTCAGGGATAACTATGATTCGTGAGTATCTTTAACGTTTCAGCCATATTGATATTCACTTACAATGACCGTAACACAACAAAGGTTTTTGTGTGATGTCTTATCCCTGTCACGTTTCGTTATACACAGAGTGGACAAAACATTAAGAACACCTTCCTAATATTGCGTTGCAGCCCCTTTCCCCCCTTTAGAACAGCCTGAATTTGTCAGGGCACAGGACTCTACAATGGTGTCGAAAGCGTTCCACAGGGAGGCTGGCCCGTGTAGACTCCAATGCTGTGTCAAGTTGGCTGGATGTCCTTTGGGTGGTGGACCATTCTTGATACACACAGGAAACTGTTGAGTGTGAAAAACCCAGCAGCGTCGCAGTTCTTGACACACTCAAACCGGTGTGTCTGGCACCTACTACCATACCGCATTCAAAGCCACTTGAATATTTTGTCTTGCCCATTCACCCTCTGAATGGCACACATACACAATCCATGTCTCAATTGTCTCAAGGCTTAAAAATCCTTCTTTAACGTGTCTCCCACCCTTCTTCTACACTGACTGAAGTGAATTTAAGGGAAATCAATAAGGGATCATAGCTTTTCACTTGGATTCTCCTGGTCAGTCTATGTCACGGATAGAGCAGGTGTTCCTAATGTTTAGTAGACTCAGTGTACATTCTCCATCTCTCTTCTCCTATGATATTCTAGGATGTACACAGCTCCAGAGGGCGACCGACTGACCCCCTCCCCCACAGACTCCCACCAGATCGTCCCAGGTGCCCGCTACGCCATGCAACCTTTCTTCCAGGACCAGGTCATCAACAACCTGCCTCAGAACCGCTTCTACAACAGTGAGAGGACAGTACCCCAGACCAACAGTCTCTTTTCCCCCCAGCCAGAGGACAGCGCCTCCCAGAGGTGGTTTATCTCCATGCAACAGGGACCAGCTGGCCCCAACAAGCTGGATCTCAGTTCCTACGAAGGGGACTACTCTAGCAGCCTGCTCCCCTACGGTATTAATTCCCTGCCTCTACAGAACTCCCACGCTCTCACCTACTACCCGGACTCTCCTTTCACTTCCATGGCAGCAGGATGGGGCTCTAGAGGATCTTACCAGAGAAAGGTGACCACAGGCTTGCCCTGGTCCCCTAGACCCAGCCCTACTGGGTTCCCAGAGGACCAGCTGTCTGTGCCCGACAAAGACAAGGCTCAGGGGGAAGGGATCAATGGCAGTAGTGTTGGTACCATAGCTTCAACGTGGACTGATACTCACTCTTCCACGCTGAGCCTGGAGAAAGCTGACTCTGGGGCCGTGGTGTGTAAAAGGAGTCGTGTGTCTCTGAGTGGATCCGGCACAGAGAACTCCTCCACTGTAAAGTGTGAGGATGTGACTGCCACTGACACCTACAGCAAAGAGTCATCTGTTTCTAAAAGCATGGCTTACTATTCCTTCTACACAAGCCCTTAATTATCTTGTTTCTTGTCACCCTTTAAAAAAATCTTTGATGCCAGATTTCCCCCTTTTCGTATTTGTTTTGGAGTTCCAAGTCTGTTGGTTTTCTGCCAAACCAGTGCTCACCTATACCAACCTTACTCACCAGGTATACCAACCTTACTCACCAGGTATACCAACCTTACTCACCAACCTTACTCACCAGGTATACCAACCTTACTCACCAACCTTACTCACCAGGTATACCAACCTTACTCACCAACCTTACTCACCAGGTATACAAACCTTACTCACCAGGTATACCAACCTTACTCACCAACCTTACTCACCAGGTATACCAACCTTACTCACCAACCTTACTCACCAGGTATACAAACCTTACTCACCAAACTTACTCACCAGGTATACCAACCTTACTCACCAACCTTACTCACCAGGTATACCAACCTTACTCACCAACCTTACTCACCAGGTATACCAACCTTACTCACCAACCTTACTCACCAGGTATACAAACCTTACTCACCAACCTTACTCACCAGGTATACCAACCTTACTCACCAACCTTACTCACCAGGTATACAAACCTTACTCACCAACCTTACTCACCAGGTATACCAACCTTACTCACCAACCTTACTCACCAGGTATACCAACCTTACTCACCAGGTTTTTTAACAACATGTGACGGGACTGTGTGATTTTTAACTATCTATGATGGACTGTATGAATTTTTCTTAAAAGTGCCAGAGTATTCGATTACAACCCAGCGGGTTGTGTTATAATGTGTATTGTCCTTCAATGTACCCAGTGATATGTGTTTGTACAAAATATGCCTTCACATTGAAGTTTTGTTTACATATGTTACTAATGTATTGAAGGCTTGTGAATATGATATTTGTTGCACTGTAAAATGTGAGGGAGCTTGTATCAAATATACTGTACATTGCAATGTTAAGAGTTTTTATGTTTTTTGTTTTTTTTTGTAATAAAAAAAAGCTTTGAGCTTCATTATCCAACTACTGAAAGAATATGAGTGTTTGGTCCATCAGAGTAGTGAGTTAAAGATAACAGCCTAAATCAGGACTATACCATCGACTCTTATATCTACAACGCAATACGGTCTCCGTCTGTACCATTTATATTTTATTTAACGAGGCAAGTCATTGAAGAACAAAATTATTATTTACAATGACGGCCTACCCGGGGAACAGTGGGGTAACTGCCGGCCTACCGGGGAACGGTGGGGTAACTGCCTCGTTCAGGGGGCAGAACGACAGATTTCTTTAACCTTGTCAGCTCGGGGATTCTATCCACCAACCGTTTCGGTTACTGGCCCAACGCGCCGACCACAAGGCTACCTGCCGCTACCTGCTGCCATCAAGGTCCAGACATCTTGGCAGTCTGTTACTTCGGTTGCTACAGGCTCAGAAATACATATCCTCTCTTTTGGTCACAGATATATATATGTTTCATTGTCACACACCGGATAGGTGCAGTGAAATGTGTTGTTTTACAGGGTCAGCCATAGTAGTATGATAGGTGCAGTGAAATGTGTGGTTTTACAGGGTTGGCCATAGTAGTACGATAGGTGCAGTGAAATGTGTTGTTTTACAGGGTCGGGCCATAGTAGTACGATAGGTGCAGTGAAATGTGTTGTTTTACAGGGTCGGGCCATAGTAGTACGATAGGTGCAGTGAAATGTGTTTTACAGGGTCAGTCATAGTAGTACGATAGGTGCAGTGTAATGTGTTGTTTTACAGGGTTGGGCCATAGTAGTACGATAGGTGCAGTGTAATGTGTTGTTTTACAGGGTCGGGCCATAGTAGTACGATAGGTGCAGTGTAATGTGTTGTTTTACAGGGTCGGGCCATAGTAGTACGATAGGTGCAGTGAAATGTGTTGTTTTACAGGGTCGGGCCATAGTAGTACGATAGGTGCAGTGTAATGTGTTGTTTTACAGGGTCGGGCCATAGTAGTATGATAGGTGCAGTGTAATGTGTTGTTTTACAGGGTCGGGCCATAGTAGTATGATAGGTGCAGTGTAATGTGTTGTTTTACAGGGTCGGGCCATAGTAGTATGATAGGTGCAGTGTAATGTGTTGTTTTACAGGGTCGGGCCATAGTAGTATTATAGGTGCAGTGTAATGTGTTGTTTTACAGGGTCGGTCCATAGTAGTACGGCGCCCCTGGAGCATATTGCCGATGTTATAAAGAGGCACTCTGCTGGATTTGACTCTGATCATGAGTCAGAGCAATGGTCACCAACCTTTTCGGAGTCAAGGTCACCTTCGGAGTCAAAAAGCAAGCTAAGATTCATTTTTTAAAAACCCTGTTGAGTGGATTTCCCAGAAGCCTCAGTAGACTGTCATGAAGGTAGCCCGGTACCAGTTGAAAACGTTAATGGAAGTAGTTTAGAGTCTAAAACAGGGGTTAAATATGTTTAAAAATAAAGGTGTTTCTCTGAGATATCAGCCACGTCAAAACAAACCTCCTTTAGATTAGTTTCTTACTATCTGTTTTTTCATGTATGAATCTGTTACTCAATGTGTTTCTATGGGCTAATAGCAGTAAGGACAATGTTTCATCAAATCATTTGTTAATATATATATATAAATATATTTTTATATCTTAAGGGGTCCTAAAATTCAAAATACAGCAGTAGCCCAGGTGAGAGCCCTCCTGGACATCAGCGTGATGAGATATTATATATTGGAACAATCCGAGGGGAAGGAGAAGGGCTGAAGCTAAAAAATGAAGACACACTGAGCTAGGCTAATATCAATGAGGGCACACTGAGCTAGGCTAATATCAATGAGGGCACACTGAGCTAGGCTAATATCAATGAGGGCACACTGAGCTAGGCTAATATCAATGAGGGCACACTGAGCTAGGCTAATATCAATGAGGGCACACTGAGCTAGGCTAATATCAATGAGGGCACAATGAGCTAGGCTAATATCAATGAGGGCACACTGAGCTAGGCTAATATCAATGAGGGCTCACTGAGCTAGGCTAGTATCAATGAGGGCACACTGAGCTAGGCTAATATCAATGAGGGCACACTGAGCTAGGCTAATATCAATGAGGGCACACTGAGCTAGGCTAGTATCAATGAGGGCACACTGAGCTAGGCTAATATCAATGAGGGCACACTGAGCTAGGCTAATATCAATGAGGGCACACTGAGCTAGGCTAATATCAATGAGGGCACAATGAGCTAGGCTAATATCAATGAGGGCACACTGAGCTAGGCTAATATCAATGAGGGCACACTGAGCTAGGCTAGTATCAATGAGGGCACACTGAGCTAGGCTAATATCAATGAGGGCACACTGAGCTAGGCTAATATCAATGAGGGCACACTGAGCTAGGCTAGTATCAATGAGGGCACACTGAGCTAGGCTAATATCAATGAGGGCACACTGAGCTAGGCTAGTATCAATGAGGGCACACTGAGCTAGGCTAATATCAATGAGGGCACACTGAGCTAGGCTAATATCAATGAGGGCACAATGAGCTAGGCTAGTATCAATGAGGGCACACTGAGCTAGGCTAATATCAATGAGGGCACACTGAGCTTGGCTAGTATCAATGAGGGCACACTGAGCTAGGCTAATATCAATGAGGGCACACTGAGCTAGGCTAGTATCAATGAGGGCACACTGAGCTAGGCTAATATCAATGAGGGCACACTGAGCTAGGCTAATATCAATGAGGGCACACTGAGCTAGGCTAATATCAATGAGGGCACACTGAGCTAGGCTAGTATCAATGAGGGCACACTGAGCTAGGCTAGTATCAATGAGTGCACACTTAGCTAGGCTAATATCAATGAGGGCACACTGAGCTAGGCTAATATCAATGAGGGCACACTGAGCTAGGCTAATATCAATGAGGGCACACTGAGCTAGGCTAATATCAATGAGGGCACACTGAGCTAGGCTAATATCAATGAGGGCACAATGAGCTAGGCTAATATCAATGAGGGCACACTGAGCTAGGCTAATATCAATGAGGGCACACTGAGCTAGGCTAGTATCAATGAGGGCACACTGAGCTAGGCTAATATCAATGAGGGCACACTGAGCTAGGCTAATATCAATGAGGGCACACTGAGCTAGGCTAATATCAATGAGGGCACAATGAGCTAGGCTAATATCAATGAGGGCACACTGAGCTAGGCTAATATCAATGAGGGCACACTGAGCTAGGCTAGTATCAATGAGGGCACACTGAGCTAGGCTAATATCAATGAGGGCACACTGAGCTAGGCTAATATCAATGAGGGCACACTGAGCTAGGCTAGTATCAATGAGGGCACACTGAGCTAGGCTAATATCAATGAGGGCACACTGAGCTAGGCTAATATCAATGAGGGCACACTGAGCTAGGCTAGTATCAATGAGGGCACACTGAGCTAGGCTAATATCAATGAGGGCACACTGAGCTAGGCTAGTATCAATGAGGGCACACTGAGCTAGGCTAATATCAATGAGGGCACACTGAGCTAGGCTAATATCAATGAGGGCACACTGAGCTAGGCTAGTATCAATGAGGGCACACTGAGCTAGGCTAATATCAATGAGGGCACACTGAGCTAGGCTAGTATCAATGAGGGCACACTGAGCTAGGCTAATATCAATGAGGGCACACTGAGCTAGGCTAATATCAATGAGGGCACAATGAGCTAGGCTAGTATCAATGAGGGCACACTGAGCTAGGCTAATATCAATGAGGGCACACTGAGCTAGGCTAGTATCAATGAGGGCACACTGAGCTAGGCTAATATCAATGAGGGCACACTGAGCTAGGCTAGTATCAATGAGGGCACACTGAGCTAGGCTAATATCAATGAGGGCACACTGAGCTAGGCTAATATCAATGAGGGCACACTGAGCTAGGCTAATATCAATGAGGGCACACTGAGCTAGGCTAGTATCAATGAGGGCACACTGAGCTAGGCTAATATCAATGAGTGCACACTTAGCTAGGCTAATATCAATGAGGGCACACTGAGCTAGGCTAATATCAATGAGGGCACACTGAGCTAGGCTAATATCAATGAGGGCACACTGAGCTAGGCTAATATCAACGAGGGCACACTGAGCTAGGCTAATATCAACGAGGGCACACTGAGCTAGGCTAGTATCAACGAGGGTACACTGAGCTAGGCTAATATCAACGAGGGCACACTGAGCTAGGCTAATATCAACGAGGGCACACTGAGCTAGGCTAATATCAACGAGGGCACACTGAGCTAGGCTAGTATCAATGAGGGCACACTGAGCTAGGCTAATATCAATGAGGGCACACTGAGCTAGGCTAGTATCAATGAGGGCACACTGAGCTAGGCTAATATCAATGAGGGCACAATGAGCTAGGCTAATATCAATGAGGGCACAATGAGCTAGGCTAGTATCAATGAGGGCACACTGAGCTAGGCTAGTATCAATGAGGGCACAATGAGCTAGGCTAATATCAATGAGGGCACACTGAGCTAGGCTAATATCAATGAGGGCACACTGAGCTAGGCTAATATCAATGAGGGCACACTTAGCTAGGCTAATATCAATGAGGGCACACTGAGCTAGGCTAATATCAATGAGGGCACACTGAGCTAGGCTAATATCAACGAGGGCACACTGAGCTAGGCTAATATCAACGAGGGCACACTGAGCTAGGCTAGTATCAACGAGGGCACACTGAGCTAGGCTAATATCAACGAGGGCACACTGAGCTAGGCTAATATCAACGAGGGCACACTGAGCTAGGCTAATATCAACGAGGGCACACTGAGCTAGGCTAGTATCAATGAGGGCACACTGAGCTAGGCTAATATCAATGAGGGCACACTGAGCTAGGCTAGTATCAATGAGGGCACACTGAGCTAGGCTAATATCAATGAGGGCACAATGAGCTAGGCTAATATCAACGAGGGCACAATGAGCTAGGCTAGTATCAACGAGGGCACACTGAGCTAGGCTAATATCAACGAGGGCACACTGAGCTAGGCTAATATCAACGAGGGCACACTGAGCTAGGCTAATATCAACGAGGGCACACTGAGCTAGGCTAGTATCAATGAGGGCACACTGAGCTAGGCTAATATCAATGAGGGCACACTGAGCTAGGCTAGTATCAATGAGGGCACACTGAGCTAGGCTAATATCAATGAGGGCACAATGAGCTAGGCTAATATCAATGAGGGCACAATGAGCTAGGCTAGTATCAATGAGGGCACACTGAGCTAGGCTAGTATCAATGAGGGCACAATGAGCTAGGCTAATATCAATGAGGGCACACTGAGCTAGGCTAATATCAATGAGGGCACACTGAGCTAGGCTAATATCAATGAGGGCACAATGAGCTAGGCTAGTATCAATGAGGGCACACTGAGCTAGGCTAGTATCAATGAGGGCACACTGAGCTAGGCTAATATCAATGAGGGCACACTGAGCTAGGCTAATATCAATGAGGGCACACTGAGCTAGGCTAATATCAATGAGGGCACACTGAGCTAGGCTAATATCAATGAGGGCACAATGAGCTAGGCTAATATCAATGAGGGCACACTGAGCTAGGCTAATATCAATGAGGGCACACTGAGCTAGGCTAGTATCAATGAGGGCACACTGAGCTAGGCTAATATCAATGAGGGCACACTGAGCTAGGCTAGTATCAATGAGGGCACACTGAGCTAGGCTAATATCAATGAGGGCACACTGAGCTAGGCTAATATCAATGAGGGCACACTGAGCTAGGCTAATATCAATGAGGGCACACTGAGCAAGGCTAGTATCAATGAGGGCACACTGAGCTAGGCTAGTATCAATGAGTGCACACTTAGCTAGGCTAATATCAATGAGGGCACACTGAGCTAGGCTAATATCAATGAGGGCACACTGAGCTAGGCTAATATCAATGAGGGCACACTGAGCTAGGCTAATATCAATGAGGGCACACTGAGCTAGGCTAATATCAATGAGGGCACACTGAGCTAGGCTAATATCAATGAGGGCACAATGAGCTAGGCTAATATCAATGAGGGCACACTGAGCTAGGCTAGTATCAATGAGGGCACACTGAGCTAGGCTAATATCAATGAGGGCACACTGAGCTAGGCTAATATCAATGAGGGCACACTGAGCTAGGCTAATATCAATGAGGGCACAATGAGCTAGGCTAATATCAATGAGGGCACACTGAGCTAGGCTAATATCAATGAGGGCACACTGAGCTAGGCTAATATCAATGAGGGCACACTGAGCTAGGCTAATATCAATGAGGGCACACTGAGCTAGGCTAATATCAATGAGGGCACACTGAGCTAGGCTAATATCAATGAGGGCACAATGAGCTAGGCTAATATCAATGAGGGCACACTGAGCTAGGCTAATATCAATGAGGGCTCACTGAGCTAGGCTAGTATCAATGAGGGCACACTGAGCTAGGCTAATATCAATGAGGGCACACTGAGCTAGGCTAATATCAATGAGGGCACACTGAGCTAGGCTAGTATCAATGAGGGCACACTGAGCTAGGCTAATATCAATGAGGGCACACTGAGCTAGGCTAATATCAATGAGGGCACACTGAGCTAGGCTAATATCAATGAGGGCACAATGAGCTAGGCTAATATCAATGAGGGCACACTGAGCTAGGCTAATATCAATGAGGGCACACTGAGCTAGGCTAGTATCAATGAGGGCACACTGAGCTAGGCTAATATCAATGAGGGCACACTGAGCTAGGCTAATATCAATGAGGGCACACTGAGCTAGGCTAGTATCAATGAGGGCACACTGAGCTAGGCTAATATCAATGAGGGCACACTGAGCTAGGCTAGTATCAATGAGGGCACACTGAGCTAGGCTAATATCAATGAGGGCACACTGAGCTAGGCTAATATCAATGAGGGCACACTGAGCTAGGCTAATATCAATGAGGGCACACTGAGCTAGGCTAATATCAATGAGGGCACAATGAGCTAGGCTAATATCAATGAGGGCACACTGAGCTAGGCTAGTATCAATGAGGGCACACTGAGCTAGGCTAATATCAATGAGGGCACACTGAGCTAGGCTAATATCAATGAGGGCACACTGAGCTAGGCTAATATCAATGAGGGCACAATGAGCTAGGCTAATATCAATGAGGGCACACTGAGCTAGGCTAATATCAATGAGGGCACACTGAGCTAGGCTAATATCAATGAGGGCACACTGAGCTAGGCTAATATCAATGAGGGCACACTGAGCTAGGCTAATATCAATGAGGGCACACTGAGCTAGGCTAATATCAATGAGGGCACAATGAGCTAGGCTAATATCAATGAGGGCACACTGAGCTAGGCTAATATCAATGAGGGCTCACTGAGCTAGGCTAGTATCAATGAGGGCACACTGAGCTAGGCTAATATCAATGAGGGCACACTGAGCTAGGCTAATATCAATGAGGGCACACTGAGCTAGGCTAGTATCAATGAGGGCACACTGAGCTAGGCTAATATCAATGAGGGCACACTGAGCTAGGCTAATATCAATGAGGGCACACTGAGCTAGGCTAATATCAATGAGGGCACAATGAGCTAGGCTAATATCAATGAGGGCACACTGAGCTAGGCTAATATCAATGAGGGCACACTGAGCTAGGCTAGTATCAATGAGGGCACACTGAGCTAGGCTAATATCAATGAGGGCACACTGAGCTAGGCTAATATCAATGAGGGCACACTGAGCTAGGCTAGTATCAATGAGGGCACACTGAGCTAGGCTAATATCAATGAGGGCACACTGAGCTAGGCTAGTATCAATGAGGGCACACTGAGCTAGGCTAATATCAATGAGGGCACACTGAGCTAGGCTAATATCAATGAGGGCACAATGAGCTAGGCTAGTATCAATGAGGGCACACTGAGCTAGGCTAATATCAATGAGGGCACACTGAGCTTGGCTAGTATCAATGAGGGCACACTGAGCTAGCTAATATCAATGAGGGCACACTGAGCTAGGCTAGTATCAATGAGGGCACACTGAGCTAGGCTAATATCAATGAGGGCACACTGAGCTAGGCTAATATCAATGAGGGCACACTGAGCTAGGCTAATATCAATGAGGGGCACACTGAGCTAGGCTAGTATCAATGAGGGCACACTGAGCTAGGCTAGTATCAATGAGGGCACACTGAGCTAGGCTAGTATCAATGAGTGCACACTTAGCTAGGCTAATATCAATGAGGGCACACTGAGCTAGGCTAATATCAATGAGGGCACACTGAGCTAGGCTAATATCAATGAGGGCACACTGAGCTAGGCTAATATCAATGAGGGCACACTGAGCTAGGCTAATATCAATGAGGGCACAATGAGCTAGGCTAATATCAATGAGGGCACACTGAGCTAGGCTAATATCAATGAGGGCACACTGAGCTAGGCTAGTATCAATGAGGGCACACTGAGCTAGGCTAATATCAATGAGGGCACACTGAGCTAGGCTAATATCAATGAGGGCACACTGAGCTAGGCTAATATCAATGAGGGCACAATGAGCTAGGCTAATATCAATGAGGGCACACTGAGCTAGGCTAATATCAATGAGGGCACACTGAGCTAGGCTAGTATCAATGAGGGCACACTGAGCTAGGCTAATATCAATGAGGGCACACTGAGCTAGGCTAATATCAATGAGGGCACACTGAGCTAGGCTAGTATCAATGAGGGCACACTGAGCTAGGCTAATATCAATGAGGGCACACTGAGCTAGGCTAATATCAATGAGGGCACACTGAGCTAGGCTAATATCAATGAGGGCACACTGAGCTAGGCTAATATCAATGAGGGCACACTGAGCTAGGCTAATATCAATGAGGGCACACTGAGCTAGGCTAATATCAATGAGGCACACTGAGCTAGGCTAGTATCAATGAGGGCACACATGAGTGCTCGGCTAAATATCAATGAGGGCACACTGAGCTAGGCTAATATCAATGAGGGCACACTGAGCTAGGCTAATATCAATGAGGGCACACTGAGCTAGGCTAGTATCAATGAGGGCACACTGAGCTAGGCTAGTATCAATGAGGGCACACTGAGCTAGGCTATATCAATGAGGGCACACTGAGCTAGGCTAAGTATCAATGGAGGGCACAATGAGCTAGGCTAGTATCAATGAGGGCACACTGAGCTAGGCTAGTATCAATGAGGGCACACTGAGCTAGGCTAGTATCAATGAGGGCACACTGAGCTAGGCTAATATCAATGAGGGCACACTGAGCTAGGCTAGTATCAATGAGGGCACACTGAGCTAGGCTAATATCAATGAGGGCACACTGAGCTAGCTAATTCAATGAGGGCACACTGAGCTAGGCTAATATCAATGAGGGCACACTGAGCTAGGCTAGTATCAATGAGGCACACTGGAGCTAGGCTAATATCAATGAGTTGCACCTTAGCTAGGCTAATATCAATGAGGGCACACTGAGCTAGGCTAGTATCAATGAGTGCCACACTGAGCTAGGCTAATATCAATGAGGGTCACCTGAGCTAGGACTAATAGTCAATGAGGGCACACTGAGCTAGGCTAATATCAATGAGGGCACACTGAGCTAGGCTAATATCAATGATGGCACACTGAGCTAGGCTAATATCAATGAGGGCACAATGATGCTAGGCTAATATCAATAGGGCACACTGAGCTAGGCTATATCAATGAGGGCACACTGAGCTAGGCTAAGTATCAATGAGGGCACACTGATCTAGGCTATATCAATGAGGGCACACTGAGCTTAGGCTAATATCAATGAGGGC
>NW_024059915.1:5000-29899 GCF_016432855.1 Salvelinus namaycush | reverse complement strand
TCTTCTACTTCTTCTCTGATCTTTATATTTTCCTCTCAATTCCAATACCAGACTTTTCAAATGCTCTACATTGGCATAATAGACTAGTGCTGCCTTGCAGTGCTGCCAAAACCTTCACTCACGCAGACTGAAATGCACACACACCAACACATTCACATGCACACACACACAACAACAAAACAAATCAATACACTGATAACGTCTCGAGCCACTGTGAGTGTGTGTTCTGTGTGTGAGTGCTCTGTGTTTCTATGAGGGAACGTATGTGTGTATGACGAGACAGTACCTGAAGCTGACATGTTATCTGTTCATCTTTCCTTGGCTCCCTCTCCTCTCCATCCCTCCATCCGTATCATGGATGAACGTCTATTTTTGATGCATTAATTCCACATGGTTATGGGGTTAATTCTGCAGGGTTGAAACAGAAACAACTCCAAGCTTAATTAACAGTTGATGTGTTATTTCTTAGTGGTTAAGGTTAGGGCGATGGTTTAGGGCTTACAGAAAAATTATGAAAAACATTGCACTATTACCATCAGGTATGGCCCCCTCCTCCTCTCCCACCCCCCCATCCCTCTCTCCTTCAGCTCTACAGTCACCTCCCTGTCCCTCCCCTAAGCTTGACTTACAATACAGGTCAAAAGTTTGGACACACCTACACCTTCAAGGGTTTTTCTTAATTTTTTACTATTTTCTACATTGTAGAATAATAGTGAAGACAACAACACTATGAAATAACACATATGGAATCATGTAGTAACCAAAAAAGTGTTAAACAAATCAAAATATATTTTATATTTCAGATTCTTCAAAGTAGCCATATGCTGAGGTCCAACTCATCCAAAAGTATCTAAATTGGGTTGAGGTCTTGGGACTGTGGAGGCCAGGTCATCTGATGCAGCACTCCATCACTCTCCTTCTTGGTCAAATAGCCTTTACACAGCCCGGAGGTGTGTTGGGTCATTGTCCTGTTGAAAAACAAATGATAGTCCCACTAAACCCATACCAGATGGGATGGCGTTTCGCTGCAGAATGCTGTGGTAGCCATGCTGGTTAACCTGTCTAGGATGAGGGTGCCGCTAGCGGCACTCCCCCCCCACCCCCACTGAAAAGGCAGAGCCGCGAAATTCAAAAAAAATATTTTTTAAAAATATTTAACTTTCACACATTAAAGTCCAATACAGCTAATGAAAGACACAGATCTTGTGAATCCAGCCAACATGTCCGATTTTTAAAATGTTTTACAGGGAAGACACAATATGTAAAGATGTAAATCTATTAGCTAAAAACACATTAGCATAATCCACCATTTTTCTTTGTCCACCAACAACAGTAGCTATCACTAATTCGGCTAAACTAAGATATTTATAGCCCCTAACCAAGAAAAAAACTCATCAGATGACAGTCTGATAACATATTTATGGTATGGGATAGGTTTTGTTAGAAAAATGTGCATATTTCAGGTAGATGGCATAGGTTACAATTGCACCCACCGTCACAAATGGACTAGAATAACTACATAGAGCAACGTGTTTACCTACTTACTAATCATCAAACATTTCGTAAAAATACACAGCATACACTAATCGAAAGACACAGATCCTGTGAATACAGACAATATTTCAGATTTTCTAAGTGTCTTACAGCGAAAACACAATAAATCGTTATATTAGCATAGCACATAGCACATAGCAGCCCAGCATTGATTCTAGCCAAAGAGAGCGATAACGTCAACATCGCCAAAATATATTATTTTTTTCACTAACCTTCTCAGAATTCTTCAGATGACACCCCTGTAACATCACATTACAACATACATATACAGTTTGTTCGAAAATGTGCATATTTAGCCACCAAAATCATGGTTAGACAATGTGAAATGTAGCCCAGCTGGTGAGAAAATGTCCGTGCGCCATATTAGACAGTGATCTACTCTTATACATAAATACTCATAAACGTGACTAAAAAATATAGGGTGGACAGCGATTGATAGACAATTTAATTCTTAATACAATCGCCGAATTACATTTTTTAAATTATCCTTACTTTTCAATACAGTTTGCGCCAAGCGAAGCTACGTCAAAAAACATGGCGTCCTAAGCCACTAACATTTTTCGACAGAAACACGATTTATCATAATAAAAATTTCCTACTTTGAGCTGTTCTTCCATCAGTATCTTGGGCAAAGGATCCTTTCTTGGGTCTAATCGTCTTTTGGTGGAAAGCTGTCCTCTTGCCATGTGGAAATGCCAACTGCGTTCGGGATGAACTGGAAGCGTGCCCAGCGATTCACAGCGTTTCAGAAATAAATGTCCCAAAATCGCACTAAACGGATATAAATTGCTATAAAACGCTTTAAATTAACTACCTTATGATGTTTTTAACTCCTATAACGAGTAGAAACATGACCAGAGTAATATTACTCCCTCCACTAATGCTTGGAACAAGTGCGGGTCGATGTCCTCCAGGCGCAAGACGCAGCAAGAAAAGAGTGACTAGCTACAGGGTTTTTTAATTTGTAGTGCCTGTGAACGCGCAATCGACCCCATTCAAATCGTCATCACGTAAAGGCATCCAGGGGAAGACGTAGGCAGTGTCCGTATACTCATAGCAATAACTGTGGCCTTTTAACTGACTCCAGATCAGGGGCCAACATTTCTGAAATCTGACTCCATGTCAGGGAAATTGCTGTAGAATGGGTTCTGTTCCACTTAGAGACAAAATTTCAACTCCTATAGAAACTATAGACTGTTTTCTATCCAATAATAATAATAATATGCATATTGTACGATCAAGAATTTTGTGGGAAGCCGTTTCAAAAATTACACGATTAGCATAAATAGTGACAACAGCGCCCCCAGCCTCAACAGGTTAATTCTTAATACAATCGCGGAATTACATTTATTAAATTATCCTTACTTTTCAATACAGTTTGCGCCAAGCGAAGCTACGTCAAAAAACATGGCGTCCTAAGCCACTAACATTTTTCGACAGAAACACGATTTATCATAATAAAAATGTCCTACTTTGAGCTGTTCTTCCATCAGTATCTTGGGCAAAGGATCCTTTCTTGGGTCTAATCGTCTTTTGGTGGAAAGCTGTCCTCTTGCCATGTGGAAATGCCAACTGCGTTCAGCATGAACTGGAAGCGTGCCCAGCGATTCACAGCGTTTCAGAAATAAATGTCCCAAAATCGCACTAAACGGATATAAATTGCTATAAAACGCTTTAAATTAACTACCTTATGATGTTTTTAACTCCTATAACGAGTCTTAACATGACCGGAGAAAGATTACTCCCAACACTAATGCTTGGAACAGGTGCGGGTCGGTGTCCTCCACGCGCATGACGCAGCTGCAAAAGAGTTACTAGCTACAGGGTTTTTTAATTTATAGTGCCTGTGAACGCGCAATCGACCCCATTCAAATCGTCATCACGTAAAGGCATCCAGGGGAAGACGTAAGCAGTGTCCGTATACTCATAGGAATAACATTGGCTTTAAAACTGACTCCAGAACAGTGGCCAAAATTTCTGAAATCTGACTCCATGTCAGGGAAATTGCTGTAGAATGGGTTCTGTTCCACTTAGAGACAAAATTTCAACTCCTATAGAAACTATAGACTGTTTTCTATCCAATAATAATAATAATATGCATATTGTACGATCAAGAATTTTGTGGGAAGCCGTTTCAAAAATTACACGATTACCATAAATAGTGACAACAGCGCCCCCAGCCTCAACAGGTTAATGTTGCCTTGAATTCTAAATAAATCACAGACGGTGTCACCAGCAAAGCACCCCAAGACCATCACACCTCCTCCTCCATGCTTCACGGTGGGAACCACACATGCAGAGCTCATCCGTTCACTCAGCATCTTACAAAGACATGGCGGTTGGAACTAAAATTCTCCAATTTGGACATATTTCCAAGGGTCTAATGTTCATTGATCGTGTTTCTTTGCCAAAGCAAGCCTCTTCTTCTTATTGGTGTCCTTTCGTACTGGTTTCTTGGCAGCAATTCGACCATGAAGACTTGATTCACCCAGTCTCCGATAAACAGTTGATGTTGAGATGAGTCTGTTACTTGAACTCTGTGAAGCATTTATTTGTGCTGCAATTTATGGGGCTAATAACTCTAATGAACTTATCCTCTGCAGCAGAGGGAACTCTGGGTCTTCCATTCTTGTAGCGGTCCTCATGAGAGTCAGTTTCATCATAGAGCTTGCTGGTTTTTGCGACTGCACTTGAAGAAACTTTCAAAGTTCTTGAATTTTTCCGCATTGACTGACCTTTGTGTCTTAAAGTAATGATGGACTGTCGTTTCTAGCCATAATATGGACTTGGTCTTTTACCAAATAGGGCTATCTTCTGTATACCACCCCTACCTTGTAACAACACAACTGATTTCCTCAAACGCATTAAGGAGGAACGAAATTACACAAATGAACTTTTAACAAGGCACCCCTGTTAATTGAAATGCATTCCAGATGACTAACTCATGAAGCTGGTTGAGAAAATGCCAAGCGTGTGCAAAGGGTGGCTACTTTCAATATCTCAAATATTAATTATATGTTGATTAGTTTAATACTTTTTTGGTTACTACATGACTACATATGTGTTATTTCATAGGTTTGATGTCTTCACTATTATTCTACAATATAGAAAATAGTAAAAATAAAGAAAAACAAGGTATTATTCTCATGTTCTCTCTTCTCTCCTCTCCACCTCTCATCCCTCTTCCTCTCCATCACTCTCTTCTCTTCTCCATCTCTCTCTCCTCATCTTCATCCCTCTCCCCTTCTCTCCATCCCTCTCTCCTCCTCTCAATTCCTCTCTCCTCCTCTCAATTCCTCTCTCCTCCTCTCCAATCCTCTCTCCTCATCTCCATCCCTGTCCCCTCCTCTCCATCCCTCTCTCCTCCTCTCCGTCCCTCTCTCCTCCTCTCCATTCCTGTCTCCTCCTCTCTATCCCTCTCTCCTCCTCTCCATTCCTCTCTCCTCCTCTCCATCTCTCTCTCCTCCTCTCCATCCCTCGCCATTCCTCTCTCCTCCTCTCCATCCCTCTCTCCTCCTCTCCATCCCTCTCTCCTCCTCTCCATCTCTCTCTCCTCCTCTCCATCCCTCTCTCTTCCTCTCCACCCCTCTCTCCTCCTCTCCATTCCTCTCTCCTCTCCATCCCTCTCTATCTCTCTCTCCTCCTCTCCATCTCTCTCTCCTCCTCTCCATCCCCCTCCATCCCTCTCTATCTCTCTCCTCCTCTCCATTCCTCTCTCCTCCTCTCCATTCCTCTCTCCTCCTCTCCATTCCTCTCTCCTCCTCTCCATTCCTCTCTCCTCCTCTCCATCCCTCTCTCATCCTCTCCATATCTCTCCTCCTCTCCATCTCTCTCATCCTCTCCATCCCTCTCTCCTCCTCTCCATCTCTCTCTCCTCCTCTCATCCCTCTCCATTCCTCTCTCCTCTTCTCCATCTCTTTCTCCTCCTCTCCATCCCTCTCTCCTCCTCTCCATCTCGCTCCCCTCCTCTCCATTCCTCTCTCCTCCTCTCCACCCCTCTCCATTCATCTCCTCTCATTCCTCTCTCCTACTCCTCATTCTTCTCTCCTCCTCTCCATCCCTCTCTCCTCCTCTCCATCCCTCTCATTCCTCTCTCCTACTCTCCATTCTTCTCTCCTCCTCTCCAACCCACTCTCCTCTCCGTCCCTCTCTCCTCCTCTCCAACCCTCTCTCCTCTCATTCATCTCTCCTCTCATTCCTCTCTCCTCCTCTCATTCCTCTCTCCTCCTCTCCTTTCTTCTCTCCTCCTCTCATCCCTCTCCTCTCATTCATCTCTCCTCCTCTCATCCCTCTCTCCTCTCATTCATCTCTCCTCCTCTCCACCCCTCTCTCGTCCTCTCCATCTCTCTCTCCTCAGTTCTAAGGACATCTCCCTGCCTCGCCCCTACTACATGGCAGACGAGGATGATGAGCGACCCTTCATCTGCTCTCTCGCCCAGGACAACGGCATCATGGCGTGCACCGACGTCCCGGCCCGCCGAGAACTAGGACGCACCTGCTGCCTGGACAAGGACGATGTGACACACAGACAGGGTTTGGGGCTGAGTCCTGAACCCCTGGTTAACGGGTCAGTGAGCGGGCCTGGACTGTGTGTCAACTGGAACCAGTATTACACACGTTGTCACACGGGCCACAGCAACCCACATAAAGGAGCCATCAACTTCGACAATATCGCCTACGCTTGGATCGTCATCTTTCAGGTAGGGCTTTGATTGGGTGGTTTGGACTTTCTTTCTTCTCTCCATTTGTATTGGTTGAGCTTTGTGAGCTGATGTGGCTAGATATGCACCACAACGTGTCTCTCTCTACACCTACCTAGCTTGCTTTCTCTGTCTCTCTTTTTCTATTGATGAACAAATCAAATCAAATCACATTTTATTTGTCACATGTGCCGAATACAACAGGTTCAGACCTTATAGTGAAATGCTTACTTAAAAGCCCCTAACCAACAATGCAGTTACAAAATGTTGTAAAGAATATATTTAATAAAAAGTAACAAAATAAAATAACAAGGCTATATACATGGGGTACCGGAACCAAGTCAATGTGTGGGGCTACAGGTTAGTCAATGTAGGTCGGGGAAAGGGGACTAAAATGTCTTTGCACTGTCCAGGGAGCTGTATTGGTTATTAAAGTAGAGTCCAGATCAAAGCCCTGTACTGGAGGGCTGCAGTGTGCAAGCTTTTGTTCCCGCCCAGCACTGACGTGCATGATTTCACTTTATTTAGATCATAGTTAGTCTTATCAGGTGTGTTAGTGCACGTTGGCACTGGGCTGGTACAAACACCTGCACAACGTGCCAGTCCTCTTAGACTAGAGTTGTCCCCTGAAATATAGGTCAGGAGTATGTCGAGATAGAGTAGAGGTTACCATAGTGATTAAGTCATGACACGATAGAGTAGAGTTAACCATGGTGATTAAGTAATGACAAGATAGAGGTTACCATAGTGATTAAGTCATGACAAGATAGAGTAGAGGTTACCATAGTGATTAAGTCATGACACGATAGAGTAGAGGTTACCATAGTGATTAAGTCATGACAAGATAGTGTAGAGGTTACCATAGTGATTAAGTCATGACAAGATAGAGTAGAGGTTACCATAGTGATTAAGTCATGACAAGATAGAGTAGATGTTACCATAGTGATTAAGTCATGACAAGATAGAGTAGAGCTAACCATAGTGATTAAGTCATGACAAGATAGAGTAGAGGTCACCATAGTCATTAAGTCATGACAAGATAGTGTAGAGGTTGCCATAGTGATTAAGTCATGACAAGATAGTGTAGAGGTTACCATAGTGATTAAGTCATGACAAGATAGAGTAGAGGTTACCATAGTGATTAAGTCATGATACGATAGAGTAGAGCTAACCATAGTGATTAAGGCATGGCAAGATAGAGTAGAGCTACCCATAGTGATTAAGGCATGACAAGATAGAGTAGAGGTTACCGTAGTGATTAAGTCATGACAAGATAGAGTAGAGATTACCGTAGTGATTAAGTCATGACAAGATAGAGTAGAGGTTACCATAGTGATTAAGTCATGACAAGATAGAGTAGAGGTTACCGTAGTGATTAAGTCATGTCAAGATAGAGTAGAGGTTACCATAGTGATTAAGTCATGACAACATAGAGTAGAGGTTACCATAGTGATTAAGTCATGACAAGATAGAGTAGAGGTTACCATAGTGATTAAGTCATGACAACATAGAGTAGAGGTTACCATAGTGATTAAGTCATGACAAGATAGAGTAGAGGTTACCATAGTGATTAAGTCATGACAAGATAGAGTAGAGGTTACCAAATTGATTAAGTCATGACAAGATAGAGTAGAGGTTACCATAGTGATTAAGACATGACAAGATAGAGTAGAGCTAACCAAAGTGATTAAGTCATGACACGATAGAGTAGAGCTAACCATAGTGATTAAGTCATGACAAGATAGAGTAGATCTACCCATAGTGATTAAGTCATGACAAGATAGAGTAGAGCTAACCAAAGTGATTAAGTCATGACAAGATAGAGTAGAGCTAACCATAGTGATTAAGTCATGACAAGATAGAGTAGAGGTTCCATAGTGATTAAGTCATGACAAGATAAAGTAGAGGTTACCATAGTGATTAAGTCATGACAAGATAGAGTAGAGGTTACCATAGTGATTAAGTCATGACAAGATAGAGTAGAGGTTACCATAGTGATTAAGTCATGATAAGATAGAGTAGAGGTTCCATAGTGATTAACCTCTAACGAGCCTCAACCCCGGATCCGGGAGCACCCCCCCCCCCCCCCCCCCACACTGATTAGCATCGCTAGCATAGCGTCACAATTAAATAGTAGCATCTAAATATCATTAAATCACAAGTCCAAGACACCTAATGAAAGATACAGATTTTGTGAATAAAGCCACCATTTCAGATTTTTTAAATGTTTTACAGGGAAGACACAATATGTAAATCTATTAGCTAAACACGTTAGCAAAAGACACTATTTTTCTTTGTCCACCATTTTTTCTCAACACCAGTAGCTATCACCAATTCGGCTAAACTAAGATATTGATAGCCACTAACCAAGAAAAAACCTCATCAGATGACAGTCTGATAACATATTTATGGTATAGGATAGTTTTTTTTAGAAAAATGTGCATATTTCAGGTATAAATCATAGTTTGCCATTGCAGCCAGCATCACAAATCTCACCAAAGCGACTAGAATTACTACAGAGAGCAACTTGTATTACCAATTTACTCATCATAAAACATTTCTTAAAAATACACAGCACATAGCAATGGAAAGACACAGATCTTGTGAATTCAGACAACATTTCAGATTTTCTAAGTGTTTTACGGCGAAAACACAATAAATCGTTATATTAGCATACCACATATGCAAACGTTACCCGAGCACTGATTCTAGCCAAAGAGAGCGATATCGTATCATCGCCAAAATATATTAATTTTTTCACTAACCTTCTCAGAATTCTTCAGATGACACTCCTGTAACATCATATTACAACATACATATAGAGTTTGTTCGAAAATGTGCATATTTAGCCATAAAAAAACGTGGTTATACAATGAAAATAGTAGCAAAACAAGCCTGGAAATGTCGGTCGCCATCTTTGAGTGATCTAGTTTAATCAATAGCTAATCATATACTTGACTAAAAAATACAGGGTTGACAGGAATCGAAAGACAAATTAGTTCTTAATGCAATCGCTGATTTACATTTTTTAAATTATCCTTACTTTTCAATACAGGTTGCGCCAAGCGAAGCTATACAAAACAAAATGGCGGCGTAAGCGTTTAACATTTTTCGACAGAAACACGATTTATCATCATAAATTGTTCTTACTGTGAGCTGTTCTTCCATCAGAATCTTGGGCAAAGAATCCTTTCTTGGGTCTAATCTTCTTTTGGTCGAAAGATGTCCACTTGTCCGTCGAAATGCCCACTGACGTACGACCGGGACCCCGAAATGTGCCCAGCGCTTCAAAGTGCACAACAAAGCAATGCCTCAAAATCGCACTAAAAGGATATAAATTGCTATACAACGGTTCAAATTAACTACCTTATGATGCTGTTAACACCTATAACGGGTAAAAACATGACCGGAGAAATATTACTGGCTAAACTAACGCTTGGAAGGAGGCGAGTCCGATGTCCTTCGCGCGCAAGGCGCAGGCAGCAAAGGGAAGCTACTTCCGCTATTTGGTGTCTTATAGAGAAACTGATTGCGCAATCGACACCATTCAAAGCGTCATCACGCACTGACATCCAGGGGAAGACAGAGCAGTGTCTGTTTCTCCATAGCATTTACAGTGAGCTTTAAACTGACTCCAGATCAGTGGCCAAAATGTTTGAAATCTGACTCCCTATCATGAAAAGTGCTGTAGATTGAGTTCTGTTTCACTCAGAGACAAAATTCCAACGGCTATAGAAACTAGAGAGTGTTTTCTATCCAATAATAGTAATAATATGCATATTGTACGAGCAAGAATTGAGTAGGAAGCCGTTTAATCTGTAATGCAAATTATGCTAATGAGAAAACAGCACCTCCTATAGTCGCAAGAAGTTAAGTCATGACAAGATAGAGTAGAGGTTACCATAGTGATTAAGTCATGACAAGATAGAGTAGAGGTTACCATAGTGATTAAGTCATGACAAGATAGAGTAGAGGTTCCATAGTGATTAAGTCATGACAAGATAGAGTAGAGGTTACCATAGTGATTAAGTCATGACAAGATAGAGTAGATGTTACCATAGTGATTAAGTCATGACAAGATAGAGTAGAGGTTACCATAGTGATTAAGTCATGACAAGATAGAGTAGAGGTTGCCATAGTGATTAGGTCATGACAAGATAGAGTAGAGGTTGCCATAGTGATTAGGTCATGACAAGATATCTACCTGCTGTAATGAATTGAATAATGTATGCTGGTCTGGAACAACAGCCTGCCCGCCTCGCAGGCCTCCAGCAGTAGTGAAGTGTCTGACAGTAGTGATTAGGTGATGGTGAGATATACACTCTGTAATTGGCTTGCTATCTGATTATCTGAGTACATTACAGAGAGACAGAGAGCTCTCCTCCATGTGACTTTTAGTGGGGAAATGAATCAGGAAGTGGATGTTATCAGACGATGTTCTCTAGTCTAGGTCAACAGGAGGGTGACTGATCTGGCTGATCTGTAGAAGGACAAACTGAGCTTCGTCATGGTGAAATGTCTGAATTCTTGGTAACAATGGAAATATCAAAGCCTATTGTCCTTGACTTAGAGACCTGTTTTGTGTGTGTGTGTGCATTGTGTGTGTGTGTGTGTGTGTGCGTGTGCGTGTGTGCGTGTGCGTGTGTGTGTGTGTGTTCCTCTCCAGGTGATCACCCTGGAAGGCTGGGTAGAGATCATGTACTATGTAATGGATGCTCACTCCTTCTACAACTTCATCTACTTTATACTGCTCATCATCGTAAGTACACTACACACACACACAGGCATGCTCCCACACACACACACACACACACACACACACACACACACACACACACACACACACACACAGGCATGCTCCCAGACACACACGCACATGCATGCTCCCAGACACACACGCACAGGCATGCTCCCAGACACACACACACAGGCATGCTCCCAGACACACACACACACAGGCATGCTCCCAGGCACACACAGAGACAAGCATACTCCCAAACACACACACACAAAGGCATACTCCCAAACACACACACGCAAAGACATAATCCCAAACACACACACATAGGCACGCTCCCAAACACATACCCAGACACACACCCAAACACACACACACACACACACAGACACACAGGCACACACCCAAACACACACACAGGCACACACCCAAACACACACACACATACACACACACACACGCAGACACACACCCAAACACACACACACAGGCACAGATGTATACACACACATTTCCGTCTACCTCATTTACAAATCGGCCCCAGGACAATGTCAAACTCTATCAACAAATTACCTGAAGGTTTTATTATTTCCTCTCTGTCTCTGTCTCTCTCCCTTTCTCTCTCTCTCTCCCTTTCTCTCTCTCTCTCTCTTTCTCTCTTTTTCTCTCTCTCGTTCCACATCAGAGATGATATCGGCACGGTAATAGAAAGGGATTATTATTGGATGCTCAGACCACCTGGGGATTAGGCTCGCATCCAGTCTCACACACACACACACACACACACACACGTTCCACTGGACCTCTATATTTACCTTTTGTCCCCTGGCCACCCGTTGGCTCCAAGCTACAAACACCCATCTCTCTCTCTCTCTCTCTCTCTCTCTCTCTCTCTCTCTCTCTCTCTCTCTCTCTCTCTCTCTCTCTCTCTCTCTCTCTCTCTCTCTCTCTCTCTCTCTGTCTCTGTCTCTGTCTCTGTCTCTGTCTATCTCTCTCTCTCTATCTCTATCTCTATCTCTCTCTCTCTCTCTCTCTCTTTTAACTATGACTGTACACAATTTTCTTTCTCTCTCATAATGTCTCTTTTATTGAAATGGTTTCCTAACATGCAAAGAGAGCCTTAACCCTTCCTTCACTCAACAGTGTTGTACAACGCATGAGAACCCGGGGATTATCGTGTGATAACTCCTGACTAAGGGCTGTTCTTAGGGCCGAGGGCCTTACTGCTTTAACAGAACAGTTGCCAACATTAAAAAAAGGTTATCATTCAAAACTGTATTTAAAAAATTGTATTTGTTTTATTTCATCCTTCCACCCGACGATATACAGTGGGGCAAAAAAGTATTTAGTCAGCCACCAGTTGTGCAAGTTCTCCCACTTAAAAAGATGAAAGAGGCCTGTAATTTTCATCATAGGGACACTTCAACTATGAAGTGAAAATCACTATGCAGAAAATCACATTGTAGGATTTTTAATGATTTTTTTTTGCAAATTATGGTGGAAAATAAGTATTTGGTCACCTACAAACAAGCAAGATTTCTGGCTCTCACAGACCTGTTACTTCTTCTTTAAGAGGCTCCTCTGTCCTCCACTCGTTACCTGTATTAACCTTTCACGAGCCTCTACCCCGGGTCCGGGAGCACCCCCCCCCCCCCCCCCCCCCACACTGATTAGCATCGCTAGCATAGCGTCACAATTAAATAGTAGCATCTAAATATCATTAAATCACAAGTCCAAGACACCTAATGAAAGATACAGATCCTGTGAATAAAGCCACCATTTCAGATTTTTAAAATGTTTTACAGGGAAGACACAATATGTAAATCTATTAGCTAAACACGTTAGCAAAAATCACAATTTTTCTTTGTCCACCATTTTCTCTCAACACCAGTAGCTATCACCAATTCGGCTAAACTAAGATATTGATAGCCACTAACCAAGAAAAAACCTCATCAGATGACAGTCTGATAACATATTTATGGTATAGGATAGGTTTTGTTAGAAAAATGTGCATATTTCAGGTATAAATCATAGTTTGCCATTGCAGCCAGCATCACAAATCTCACCAAAGCTCCTAGAATTACTACATAGAGCAACGTGTATTACCAATTTACTCATCATAAAACATTTCTTAAAAATACACAGCACATAGCAATGGAAAGACACAGATCTTGTGAATTCAGACAGCATTTCAGATTTTCTAAGTGTTTTACGGCGAAAACACAATAAATCGTTATATTAGCATACCACATATGCAAACGTTACCCGAGCACTATTCAAGCCAAAGAGAGCGATATCGTTATCATCGCCAAAACATATTAATTTTTTCACTAACCTTCTCAGAATTCTTCAGATGACACTCCTGTAACATCATATTACAAAATACATATAGAGTTTGTTCGAAAATGTGCATATTTAGCCACCAAAATCATGGTTAGACAATGACAAAAGTAGCTCAGCTGGTCAGAAAATGTCGTGCACCATATTAGACAGTGATCTAGTCTTATACATAAATACTCATAAACTTGACTAAAAAATACAGGGTGGACAGCGATTGATAGACAATTTAATTCTTAATACAATCGCGGAATTACATTTTTTTAATTATCCTTACTTTTCAATACAGGTTGCGCCAAGTGAAGCTATAGCAAACAAGATGGCGGCATAAACGTTTAACATTTATCGACAGAAACACGATTTATCATCATAAATTGTTCTTACTATGAGCTGTTCTCCCATCAGAATCTTGGACAATGAATCCTTTCTTGGGTCTAATCTTCTTGTTGTCGAAAGATGTCCACTTGTCCGTCGAAATGCCCACTAACGTACGACCGGGACCCCGAAACGTGCCCGGAGCTTCAAAGTCTATTACAAAGCAATGCCTCAAAATCGCACTAAACGGATATAAATTGCTATAAAACGGTTTAAATTAACTACATTATGATGTTTCTAATACCTATAACAAGTAAAAAGATGACCGACGCTATATTACTGGCTAAACCAAGGCTTGGAAAAAGGCCAGTCAGATATCCTTCTTGCGTTGAGCGCAGTGTCCAAAGGAACGCTACTTCCGGTATTTGGTGATTTATAGAGCCAATTATTGCGCAATCGACTCCATTCAAATTGTCACCACTTACTGACATCTAGAGGAAGGCGTGGGCAGTGTTTGTATCTCATAGGATTAACAGAGACTTTTAAAACTGATCTGGAACCAGAGGCCAAGATGTCTAAATCTCACACACTGGGAGGAAAAGTGCTGTAGAATGAGTTCTGTTTCACTCAGAGACATAATTCAAATGGCTATAGAAACTAGAGAGTGTTTTCTATCCAATAATAACAATATTATGCATATTGTACGAGCAAGAATTGAGTACTAGGCAGTTTAATCTGTAGAGAAAATTATGCTAATGCGAAACAGCACCCCCTATAGTTGCAAGAAGTTAATGGCACCTGTTTGAACTTGTTATCAGTATAAAAGACACCTGTCCACAACCTCAAACAGTCACCCTCCAAACTCCACTATGGCCAAGACCAAAGAGCTGTCAAAGGACACCAGAAACAAAATTGTAGACCTGCACCAGGCTGGGAAGACTGAATCTGCAATAGGTAAGCAGCTTGGTTTGAAGAAATCAACTGTGGGAGCAATTATTAGGAAATGGAAGACACACAAGACCATTGATAATCTCCCTCGATCTGGGGCTCCACGCAAGATCTCACCCCATGGAGTCAAAATGATCACAAGAACGGTGAGCAAAAATCCCAGAACCACACGGGGGGACCTAGTGAATGACCTGCAGAGAGCTGGGACCAAAGTAACAAAGCCTACCATCAGTAACACACTACGCCGCCAGGGACTCAAATCCTGCAGTGCCAGACGTGTCCCCCTGCTTAAGCCAGTACATGTCCAGACCCGTCTGAAGTTTGCTAGAGAGCATTTGGATGATCCAGAAGAAGATTGGGAGAATGTCATATGGTCAGATGAAACCAAAATAGAACTTTTTGGTAAAAACTCAACTCGTCGTGTTTGGAGGACAAAGAATGCTGAGTTGCATCCAAAGAACACCATACCTACTGTGAAGCATGGGGGTGGAAACATCATGCTTTGGGGCTGTTTTTCTGCAAAGGGACCAGGACGACTGATCCGTGTAAAGGACAGAATGAATGGGGCCATGTATCGTGAGATTTTGAGTGAAAACCTCCTTCCATCAGCAAGGGCATTGAAGATGAAACGTGGCTGGGTCTTTCAGCATGACAATGATCCCAAACACACCGCCCGGGCAACGGAGGAGTGCCTTCGTAAGAAGCATTTCAAGTTCCTGGAGTGGCCTAGCCAGTCTCCAGATCTCAACCCCATAGAAAATCTTTAGAGGGAGTTGAAAGTCCGTTTTGCCCAGCAACAGCCCCAAAACATCACTGCTCTAGAGGAGATCTGCATGAAGGAATGGGCCAAAATACCAGCAACAGTGTGTGAAAACCTTGTGAAGACTTACAGAAAACGGTTGACCTCTGTCATTGCCAACAAAGGGTATATAACAAAGTATTGAGATAAACTTTTGTTATTGACCAAATACTTATTTTCCACCATAATTTGCAAATAAATTCATAAAAAATCCTACAATGTGATTTTCTGGATTTTTTTTCCTAATTTTGTCTGTCATAGTTGAAGTGTACCTATGATGAAAATTACAGGCCTCTCTCATCTTTTTAAGTGGGAGAACTTGCACAATTGGTGGCTGACTAAATACTTTTTTGCACCACCGTAGTTCTGGCTAAAGCTAGTTGTTAGTTATTAGGTTCTGAAGTTGCTAACTAAACAGGCTAGTCCTTTATTATTTTACGATGTTTTGACCCAGTCGTTCATTCTAGTCATTCCACGTTGCTACGCTAAACACATTTCTGGCATGGAGCTAGCTAGCTAGCAGAGGTTCAATGATAACGAGAGACAAGAACATCAACACATATTTATTTAATAAATGATTTATAAATATGCAAAAAGAACATCAATAAATATTTATTTAATAAATCATGTATAATTAGGCAAAAATCAGCTGATGGTCAAGTCAATAATATAGTTATAGAGGATAGCTAGGCTAATGTTACTTCTCCAAGTCAATCATATAGTTATGGAGGATAGCTAGGCTAACGTTACTTCTCCAAGTCAATAATATAGTTATGGAGGATAGCTAGGCTAATGTTACTTCTCCAAGTCAATCATATAGTTATGTAGGATAGCTAGGCTAACGTTACTTCTCCAAGTCAATAATTTAGTTATGGAGGATAGCTAGGCTAATGTTACTTCTCCAAGTCAATAATATAGTTATGGAGGATAGCTAGGCTAATGTTACTTCTCCAAGTCAATAATATAGTTATGGAGGATAGCTAGGCTAATGTTACTTCTCCAAGTCAATAATATAGTTATGGAGGATAGCTAGGCTAATGTTACTTCTCCAAGTCAATAATATAGTTATGGAGGATAGCTAGGCTAACGGTACTTCTCCTTTGCTAGCTAGCCAACCAAAGGCAAGCTAACACACAATCACATCAAGCAGCTGAAATTACAGTAAACTATGGAATTTGTGTTTGTTTTACCTTTGTTTCTATTGCCAATTCTGTGAATACATCCATTATAATGATGCTGATACATGAATTGGCCTGGATCAGAGAAGCTGTCAGTCTCGTCATGTCACAGTGGAGAAGAAAAACACTGCAACATGTTGCAGAGGTCTGATAGGCAGCTGTACTGTACCAAACCAAATGCTTGGCTAGTAGCATGGGGAAATATTGTCTTGACACTTTTTTCCCCGGGGGAGATTAAGTTTACAAATTGACTGGCTGGGCTGTGGGACAGTAAATGCACATTTATACATTTATTGGAACTGTTAACAGGCATCTCCCGGAGAATGAGGTATTGTGGTGCTATAACTCCCTGCTACCAACCAATCAGCATCCAGGATCCAAACAATCCATTTTATAATATGGTAATACAGCATTTGCTAACCCTTCATTCACTTCACTCAACAGTCTTCAGTACAGTAAAGTAGAATTTCGGGATTACTTTCTAGCATCCGACATGTATACACTGAGCATACAAAACATTATGAACACCTGCTCTTTCCATGACAGACTGACCAGGTGAATCCAGATCAAATCTATGATCCCTCATTGATGTCACTTGTTAAATCCACTTCAATCAGTGTAGATGAAGGGGAGGAGACAGGTTAAAGAAGGATTTTTAAGTCTTGAGACAATTGAGACATGGATTGTGTATGTGTGACATTCAGAGTGTGAATGGACAAGACAAAACAATGGAAGTGTCTTTGAACGGTGTATAGTAGGTGCCAGGCGCATCGGTTTGAGTCAAGAACTGCTACACTGCTGGGTTTTTCACACTCAACAGTTTACATATAAATGGAGGCGTTTTACACATCTCCTTTAAACAACATAAGTACAGCCTGTATGCTCAGCAGATGCTTTTGTCCTATAGGCATCCAATACCTTTCACACTGTTACCCAACACGGCAGTCTTTTCATAGCTTATTATGCAACAAGATGCTCTCTCTTTCACACAAAGAAAGGTGTTCAATACATATCGAGTACAAGTAGTTGGAATGATGCTTTCAGGGAGGTGAATGACACACATCCTGTACATTTCCTACAGCCTCTTCACAACATGTCTCAGTCGCATGGTTATTACAAGCAGGCGCCCTTATTTTCACACTAATCTGTTGCGCAACACGTCTCCGTCTCAATAGGTTGTTATGCTGAGGAGATGAGATGCTCTCGTTTTCACACTGAGACAGACAAGTACCCTTCCATTAAGGCTTTGTCTCCACTCCTACACTCTAATGGAGAGAGGAGGGAAATCAGATGAGACAGACTGCAGGAAAAGGTAGAGAGTGAAGGAGGGGGGCAAAGAGAGAGGGAGAAAGAGAGGGAAAGAGAGAGGGAGGGGAACAAATCAGAGGAGATAGACAGTAGGATGGGGGGGGGGTACAATCACTGAAAGGAACAATCATCAACATACTGTCAAGTATCTGTACTATATAATCACTGACGATCGCTACGGTGTGAAGTGGAAGCACAACAAGTGGATCAGGACAATCATATGGCTGTGAAAATCAGAAACACACACACACAGTAGGCCTAAACAGTACACATCCACCAACATACACACACAGTAGGCCTATACAGAACACATCCACCAACACACACACACAGTAGGCCTAAACAGTACACATCCACCAACATACACACACAGTCGTACCCAAGGCTTACAGAGCTATTTCTGTGAAGTACCCATGTACTGTGTTTACAATACACACAGCCTCCACTTACACACATACTCTCCACTCCTGTTGTCACCGAAGCTTCTGTATAGATATTTGATCATCTGTCATCCCCTCTCTCTCTGATCGTTGTGGGGTCCCCTACTTTCATTTCAGTCATTACAGAATTGGCATGGAAACTAACTATTTGAATCCACGGCCCCAGAAAGCTCTGGTTTAGATCAATTGCAACCGTAGAGAGAACAGAGAGGGACGGAGAAAGAGAGAGAGAATGGAAGAAATCTAAAGAGAGGGAGTTGGAGAAGGAAAGAGGGAGAGAGAGAGAAGAAGCAGAGAGAGAAAGAGAGAGTGAGAAGAGGCAGAGAGAGAAAGAGAGAGTGAGAAGAGGCGGTGAGAGAAAGCAGAGTATGAGAGCGATACGAGTGTGAGTGCTTGAACAAGGATCGGTCCAGAGAGCTAAACCAATCATGAAAGGAGAAACAGAGAGGAGAAAATCCTATGGCTTCCCTCCTTAGATCAATACTGATTCAAACCCTGATAACCTCCTAGTCCTATCTGATCCTCCTCTCTTTCTCTCTCTCTCTCTCTCTCTCTCTCTCTCTCTCTCTCTCTCTCTCTCTCTCTCTCTCTTGCTCTCTCTTGCTCTGCCTCTCTTTCTCTCTTCTCGCTACTTCTCTCTCTCTGTCTAAGTGCTTTTTCTGTCTCTGTCCTCTCTCTATGTTCTCTCCCTCTCTCTTTCTCTTCTCTCTACTGTATTTGTTCTCTCTCTCTCTCTCTCTCTCTCTCTCTCGCTCTCGCTCTCTCTCTCTCTATGTTCTCTCTATGTTCTCTCTCTCTCTCACTCTATGTTCTCTCTCTCTCTCTCTCTCTCTCACTCTATGTTCTCCCCCTCTCTCTCTCTCTTCTCTCTGCCCCCTCTCTCTCTATGTTCTCTCTGAGCTTTTCCTTCGCTCTCACTATGTCCTTTCTCCTTCTCAATTCAATTCAATTCAATTGATTTTATTGACATGGCAAGTTCATTATTACTCACATTGTCAAAGTATACATATAGAAAAATTTAAAATATATATTTATATATATATAAACTATATATATATTTATATATAAATACATGGTGGGACCAACAGCAATAATAATTGTAGTAGTGGACATGGAATTGCCATTAACAACAACTACAACCACAATATTAATCAGAACAACAATACATTAAAGCAATGGTAGTAGACCAGTGTCAACATGACTGAGAGACACATGACATGGTATGAAAGACAAAACAAAACAAGATGGGAAATAATATTGACATTACATTGCACTTAGATTTTCTGTGGTGTCTTTCCAATAGGTGATATATTTTTCTTTTTGTTTTGTGATGATTTGGTTGGGCCAGATTTTCTGAGTGCTGTCCTGAGGCTCTATGGGGTTGGTTTGGGTTGGTGAACTGAGCCTCAGAACCAGCTGGCTGAGGGGACTCTTCTCTGGTTTCATCTCTTGACATTGTAGAGCTGTATGATGGAATGTTTTGGGGTCGCTTGTTTTTAGATGGTTGTAAAATTTGATGGCTCTTTTTTCTATTCGAATGAGAAGGGGGTATTGGCCCAATTCTGCTCTACATGCATTATTTTAAGTTTTTCTTTGCACTTGCAGTACAGTCTTGCAAAACTCTGCATGCAGTATTTCAATTGGATGTTTGTCCCATTTGGTGAATTCATTATTAGAGAGTGGACCCCATACTTCGCTGCCATATAGAGCAGTTGGTTCTATAACCGATTGTAAAATTTTGAGCCAGATTCTAATTGGAATTTCGATTTTAATGTTCCTTTTAATGGCATAAAATGTTCTTCTTGCTTTGTCTCTCAGCTCATTCACAGCCATGTGAAAGCTACCTGTGTTGCTGATATTTAGTCCTAGATATGTGTAGTTTTTGGTGTGTTCTAATAGAACTGTGTCCAAATAGAATTTATATTTGTCATCCTGATTTCCGGACCTTTTTTGGAATATCATTATATTTGTTTTTTTTAGGTTAACGGTCAGAGCCCAGGTCTGACAGAACCTGTGAAGACGATCTAGGTGCTGCTGTAACCCCTCTTTAGTGGGAGACAGCAGCACCAGGTCATCTGCGTACAGCAGACACTTGATTTCAGTGTTGTGTAGGGTGATACCAGGTGCTGCCGATTATTCTAATGTTTTTGCCAATTCATTAATGTAGATGTTAAATAGTGTTGGACTTATTGGGCAGCCCTATTTCACTCCCCGTCCCTGAGAGAAGAAATCTGTTTGCTTTTTACCAATTTTAACTGCACATTTGTTTTTAGTGTACATTGATTTAATAAAATCATATGTTTTCCCTCCAATACCACTTTCTATTAGTTTTTTAAAAAGACCAAATTGAATCAAATGCTTTCTTGAAATCTACAAAACACGAGTAGATTTAGCCTTTGTTTTGGTTTACTTGTTTGTCAATTAAAGTGTGGAGGGTGTAAATGTGGTCTGTTGTACGATAATTTTTTTGAAATCCAATCTGGCTTCTGCTCAGGACGTTGTGTTCGTCAAGGAAATCATGTAGTCTGCTATTTATGATACTGCAGAGGATTTTCCCCAAGTTGCTGTTAACGCAAATTCCTCTGTAATTATTTGGGTCAAATTTGTCTCTATTTTATAGATTGGTGTGATCAATCGCTGGTTCATAATATCGGGGAAAATACCTGCAGTGAAGATAATGTTGAAGAGTTTGAGTATAGCCAATTTGAATTTGTGGTCTGTATATTTGATCATTTCATTTAAAATACCATCAGCACCACAGGCCTTTTTGGGTTGCATCGTTTTCCAATAATTCTTCTTCTGTAATTGGGGTATCGACAGGATTCTGATAGTCTTTGATTGCTGATTCAAGGATTTGTAATTTTTCTTGATTATCTTTTTTGTTATATCTGTGAGAGCCAGAAATCTTGCTTGTTTGTAGGTGACCAAATACTTATTTTCCACCATAATTTGCAAATAAATTCATTAAAAATCCTACAATGTGATTTTCTGGAAAATTTTTTCTCATTTTGTCTGTCATAGTTGAAGTGTACCTATGATGAAAATGACAGGCCTCTCTCATCTTTTTAAGTGGGAGAACTTGCACAATTGGTGGCTGACTAAATACTTTTTTGCCCCACTGTATATTTCTCGATGATCATTATTAAACCATTTTTCATTATCTGTTATTTCTGGTTTGCTCTTATGCTTCTTTAGATTTGCCAAGGAGGCTAATTTGTCAAATATAAAGTTTATGTTCCAAACGGCCAAATTAACACCTTCATTGCTGAAGGAGAATGTTAAGGCTAAAAAGTTGTCCAGGAGAGATTGTATTTTTTGGCTACTAATTGCTTTTTGGTAGATGTCTGTACTGTTTGCACTCCATCTATAGGCTTGTTAAGTACCATGTAATTTATTGGGCCGTGATGCTTCATGGTTGGGTTCTGCTCTTCTCAGAAACACTGTGATTTTACTGTGGTCTGAGAGAGGTGTTAGTGGGCTGACTGTGACGGCTCTGAGAGACTCTGGGTTTAGGTCAGTGAGGAAGTAGTCTACAGTGCTGCTGCCAAGGGATGAGCTGTAGGTGTACCTACCAAAAGAGTCCCCTCTCAGCCTACCATTGACTATGTACGGACCAAGTGTTCGACAGAGCTTCACGAGCTGTACTCCATTTTTGTTTTTCACTTTGTCATAGTTGTTTCTGTGGGGGTATGTGGGGAGGGAAATGTTGTTGCTTCCTGGTAGGTGTTTGTCCCCATGACTGTTAATAGTGTCTAGTTCCTCTGCTGTTCTAGCATTCAGGTCTCCACAGACCAGTACGTTGCCTTGGGCCTGAATGTGACTGATCTCCCCCTCTAGAATGGAGAAACTCTCTTCGTTGAAGTAGGATGACTCTGAGGGGGGAATGTATGTGGCACAGAGGACCTTCTCTCTCTCTCTCTTCCAACACTAAAGGATGGCAACAGAGCATTTCTCTGTGAGGTCTCTTTCGGCTTTCTAAGATTGAAAGGTCATCTTTCTCATCTTTTATTTATCCAGGATGGCAACAGCTTTTTCTATTTAGTATTCTCTAAGTCGTCCTACTGTAGTCGTTCAACTTCTCAAACATCTCTGTTCCCACTTCTTCTAACACAGCTATCTAACCCATCTAAAACAATCACACGTCCTGTTACCACTTCTTCTAACACAGCTATCTAACCTATCTAAAACAATCACACGTCCTGTTACCACTTCTTCTAACACAGCTATCTAACCCATCTAAAACAATCACACGTCCTGTTACCACTTCTTCTAACACAGCTATCTAACCTATCTAAAACAATCACACGTCCTGTTACCACTTCTTCTAACACAGCTATCTAACCTATCTAAAACAATCACACGTCCTGTTCCCCACTTCTTCTAACACAGCTATCTAACCTATCTAAAACAATCACACGTCCTGTTCCCCACTTCTTCTAACACAGCTATCTAACCTATCTAAAACAATCACATGTCCTGTTCCCCACTTCTTCTAACACAGCTATCTAACCTATCTAAAACAATCACACGTCCTGTTACCACTTCTTCTAACACAGCTATTTAACCTATCTAAAACAATCACACGTCCTGTTACCACTTCTTCTAACACAGCTATCTAACCTATCTAAAACAATCACACGTCCTGTTACCACTTCTTCTAACACAGCTATCTAACCTATCTAAAACAATCACACATCCTGCTCCCACTTCTTCAAACACAGCTATCTAACCTATCTAAAACAATCACACGTCCTGTTACCACTTCTTCTAACACAGCTATCTAACCTATCTAAAACAATCACACGTCCTGTTACCACTTCTTCTAACACAGCTATCTAACCTATCTAAAACAATCACACGTCCTGTTCCCACTTCTTCTAACACAGCTATCTAACCTATCTAAAACAATCACACGTCCTGTTACCACTTCTTCTAACACAGCTATCTAACCTATCTAAAACAATCACACATCCTGTTCCCACTTCTTCTAACACAGCTATCTAACCTATCTAAAACAATCACACATCCTGCTCCCACTTCTTCTAACACAGCTATCTAACCTATCTAAAACAATCACACGTCCTGTTACCACTTCTTCTAACACAGCTATCTAACCTATCTAAAACAATCACACGTCCTGTTACCACTTCTTCTAACACAGCTATCTAACCTATCTAAAACAATCACACGTCCTGTTACCACTTCTTCTAACACAGCTATCTAACCCATCTAAAACAATCACACGTCCTGTTACCACTTCTTCTAACACAGCTATCTAACCTATCTAAAACAATCACACGTCCTGCTCCCTCTTCTTCTAACACAGCTATCTAACCTATCTAAAACAATCACACGTCCTGTTACCACTTCTTCTAACACAGCTATCTAACCTATCTAAAACAATCACACATCCCTTTACCCCAGTCTATCATGTACACAGACTCCCTGTATAGTTCAGCCTTCATTTGTCTGTTCTTGGTGTTGCAATTCAAACTTTATATGGCTTTCAGATGCCTGGTATAACTGTGTTTTTCAACTTTTCGGTTGTCCACCCCCCCAGATAGGTTATTTTGTTATGATCAACCTCTGTTTGTTCACCACCTATTTCAGAGAGTAAAGCAGTCCTCGCCTACTCTAACTCTGTGTTTCATTATGGTTGTCCCGAACTCTGTGTTTATATTTGCTCGCCCAACATAATGGTTATTTATTCACGATCAACCTCTGTCTGTGGTCACTTACTCCTGCTCTAACTCTGTGTATGTTCATGTCTGTTCATGAAGGAGTCCCTAACTCTGTGTATATTCCTGTTTGCCCAACAGATTGGTTCTTTCTTCATGATCAATCTCTGCCTGGTGGTGATCGCCACCCAGTTCAGTGAGACGAAGCAGCGGGAGCACCAGCTGATGCAGGAGCAGAGAGCCCAGGCCCACTCTTCCTCTACTGTAGCCAGCATGACTGAGCCCTCGGCAGGCTGCTATGAGTCCGTCTTCCAGCTGGTCTGCCACGTCCTCCGCAAGGCCCGCAGGTATGGAGTATGGAGGCCCATTCATGCCAAAATACATTTGAATATTTCTATTTCTGTAATTGATTTGATATGATGTAATGTGCTTCTTAACATGAGAATGTCAAGTAGAAATAACTAGAACATCCCCAAATAAAATGTAAATTTTTAAAACAAAACAAACAAAAATAAAACCATTGAACAAAAACAACATTGGCCTCCAGCAGGTGCATTGCTTTTCCCTTTAATGTTTCAATGTTTCAATTTGTTTTGGCATGAATGTGCCTCTATACACAGGAGGTCCATGGCGTTCTGTAACCGACTGTTGGGGAGGCCCAAGGAGGTGAAAGGAGCAGGGAGAAGCCGAGGAGGAGGAGAGAAGACGAACGTGAATGGAGGAGGAGGAGGAGGAGGTGGAGAGAGGAGAGGGCAGCACAGACAGGGTGAGTGGTGAAGAGGGGGAGAGAGAGAGGGAGAGAGAGAGAGATGGAGGGGGTTAGAGTGGGAGTAGGTGATATCGTTGCATCGTTTGGAGGTTTTGACATTCGTAGGACACAGACTGGAAACAATAAATGGATTCA